>NW_024757190.1:0-10490 GCF_018991925.1 Homarus americanus
ATTGCTCTGTCACCTTCAGCTATCTTTGTTGTATTTATACGATTCTGCAGGATCAGGTTTGAGAGTGTGAAGTGGCGGTGCTGCTGATTGGCTGAGGTGAAGGCGTAAGCGGGCCAATCGCGCAGTCCGGGAGTGAGCTCCGGTCTGTAAAACTCGCTGCTGATGTGGCGGTAAGCGGACGGACGCGTAATCAACCAGCAGTTGTAGAGGAGAGTATCCACTACAATACAACATTCGACTCTGTATACAGCAATTCTGACCCAGATTCGCCAGACACTAGTGCTAACACTCTGCATCGGAGAATAGACTGAGCTGATATATTCTGCCTTTACTTACAGCCTTTGTTATATATACACATTCTTGGATTGTATTTCTGTATATTTTTTCACAGTAAGCTGGCCTAATTGCAGAGCAACAGGTAAACAATGACGTCATTAACCTGTATTTTGCCTCCGTGTAAAGTTTATTGTTGTTCATTTTATCTTTTGTAGTCTGAATTTGTTTAAAGATTATAGAATTTTGTTTGTTTACTTTGTTTATTTAAAGTATGAGATATCCTGGTCATGCATCTGTAAACAAGACAGTAAACAATATACCGTATATCACGGCCTATAAAGCGGCCATAATACGCACCCCATTCCATTTAAAAGTAGCTTTTGAGCTCTTATTTGCTGTATAAGACCAGTACCAAATGTGACACTTACCACTGACTCAGTAGTCCTTTACCAACCATCCTTGATTTTTTAAAATAAGGCCAATTCACTTCAAGTAATGTCATCAATTAAATTATGCTGGTGTAGTGTAAACTAGTGACGTCACTGAAGCGTGGTGAGGTGTTCCCTCGTCTGGGTGGTGTGACTATTTATACAACATGTGGTTAACAGCAACCACCGTATTCTAATTGTGATGTTTCATTAGGATTTGAGTGAAAAAGGTTACCAGTATGTACTTACTACATACATTTATTACACAAATATATATATATATATATATATATATATATATATATATATATATATATATATATATATATATATATATATAATATATATATATATATATATATTATATATATATATATATATATATATATATATATATATATATATATATATACTGAATATACTATGTACAAAAAATGAATGTTCAATGAATTATTTATGGTGCATTAGGGTACTAGCTATTTCTTGATGGGCTATAAATAGCCTTTATCTCCCCTACATCTCACCCTGAGCCAGACGGAAGGGTCTTGGTAATAACATGTTTGCTTATTTTCCATTTACTTTAAATAAATTTACCGAATTATTTGTTTTATTTATTTATTTATAATATACTGTAATATATTAAACACACTGTAATTATTTTCTTTAATTTATAAACTGTTTTATGACAAAGGAATGTTCTCCAGTAGTGTTTCATTAGGATTTGAGTGAAAAAATACATGTACTTACACAATTGTTCCTCTTACTTTGGACAACACAACATACATACAGTATATTATTTCTCAGTTTTGATCTTTTTTTAATTTTGTATTTATTTATAGTTAGTTACTTAAAATAAGGCCAATTCACTAAGTAATGGCATCAAATATTACCAGCTGGTGTAGTGTAAACACTAGTGACGTCACTTGAGCGTCTGTAATTAACCGTGGTCACTTTTCCTTTTCTTGTCTCCTCACTGGCAAATGGGGGGGCGGGAGGGGTGTGTTATGATAGCTGTGTTTATTACAGGGTATAAATCTTTTACGGTATGTTAGACAGGTTTATAATACATTTATTATTTTAATATACCGGTAATCTTAATTTGAATCCAGCTTGCCAAACGTAAGTTTCAGTATAAAATAATTAGTGGTAAGACCTTGTGAGTGGCTTACGATGTTTTCATCACCACTCTTGACACACTAAACCACAATATTTAAGAGGTAAGAATTTTAAACTTGGTGGTTTAGACGACCCCCCAACTTTGGGCAGATTTTTAATGTTCAAATTGTCTTATAGGCCGTGATATACGGTACATGTGAAAACCACGAGTTAATATTTGTCTGGTGTTGAATATCCATATACCGGCCTTTGTTTTGGGTAGTGGCGAGTGTCAGGCGATGTTGGTTGCTCGAGCTGGCGATACACTTCATCATTCCCATCTGACCTACAGAGGTAAGCAGTCACCCATCTCTGCCTGTATCAATATTACGTATCTTTTTCATTTTCCAATTTCTCATCGGTGTGTGAAATAGGTTTTTGGTGGGTGATCCTTATTTATTTAGTGGTGGACGATAAATTGTGAAATTGTTCCTGATTTCCTTATACTGTGTACTGAGGGGAAGTTATGACGGTCTAAGATATTTGTTTCTCTCTCTCTCTCTCTCTCTCTCTCTCTCTCTCTCTCATATATATATAATTACACCAAATGACATAAACTATTGAAATAATAAGACCAAACCAATTCTATATTTCCTGAAGCCTTATTCATAAATTTGTATAATAAAAATTATTCTATTAATGAAAAAACTAAGAGAGACTCAGTTGATAATCAGGTGTGACAGCATCTCCGATATGTGAAGGGATGTGCTAGTGCAGGTGTGTGTGTGTGGGTGAATTAATTTGAACCACACAAAGTCACACACACACACGTCTACATACACCGTCTCCCAACTCCTCATAAAATGAAGGAAATGTAAAGAGAATCGAGAAAAAAAAATTTGACAGAGTAAAGTGAAAAAAGAAAGAAGAAAAAACACGACTCTTGAGGAACGAGGAACAAAAACTTTTACCGAATCCAATTTCTGCGGAAGAAAGATAAATAATCGTGGGTATAGCGTGAGCTTCCGGGATCAAAGACTCGGGAGGATCTCTAATGATTACTCAGCAATAGGCATCTGGCAGCGTCTAATTCCTCTCTCATCTTTAATGGCAGAATATTTTGTAAAGTTCTGGTGATTAAACTTATATAACCACAAAGACTGAGTATGGTGGTCACTGCATAGGGGGAAGTGGGTGAGGACAATAAAGAGATGAGGGGGGTAATATTTTCCTCATTTGTCTCATATTATGGAGGACAAAGTGGGTATTTGGGCTTGAATTTGGAAGCCTTGGAGGATGTTCTTATGATTTATGGTGACTAAAGTTAAAGCGTTCTGGGTGCATTGTTGTGCACTGGGTTGGTATTTGAACTCGTCCCTCGTGTGTAAACAAATGTGCTGGTGTAACAAGAATCAAAATACTTCCTACTTACCCGAGAACGATATAAACAACACACGTTAAGTCTAAATTGAATCTTCACTTGTGGAAGAAGATTGGTTTAGGATAGGTTAGGTTAGGTCAGGTTAGCTTAGGTTAGGCTAGGTTAGGTCAGGTCAGGTTAGCTTTGGTTAGGTTAGGTTTTTGGTTGACTTACGCCTCTCAAGCCTTCTTATTACTGCCCTTGTGTTAAGTCTTAGATGATGGTTAGTGAATGCTTTAGTCAATTCAGTTCAATGTAAGACAAGAAGAAATACTGTCCTGCCTTCTTCAGTTATTTGGTGTTGTCTTCAAGTTCGTTTTATTTTACCTTAATGATTAGCGGTTTGTTATCTTATGCTGTCGAGGGAAGTGTGGGGGTATATGCGTGTGGGGGATGTGGGGGTGTAGGATGCCTTGAAGTGTGATAGATTAGCTCAGCAAGATTCACATCTCACCTGAGCTACCACCTGTCCTTGACTCTATTGGGTTAAAGAAGGACAGATAATTTCCCTCAAACAAAAGCCAATACCTATTTATACCAGGTGTAAGTAATTAAACCCTGTACCTGTACCTGAATTATGTATATCTCATCACAGGTTATGTCATTCTTCACAATGATGAATCTTAATTAGTGACAGGTGATATAAAAACTGATTGATATTGTAATAACTAATAATCGTTCACAGAATATTTCCTGGATATAAAATAACAAGATACAAGAAAGTAATTGTTTATTTAATCTTTCTTCATTGGTGATAAATACTGAGCTTTAGTATATTGTTCAGTATATTGACAGCTAATATGTAACTTAGCTAAGATGGTAAACTTCACACGTCAGTATTGTTCAGTATATTGACAGCTAATATGTAACTTAGCTAAGATGGTAAACCTCACACATCAGTTTGTTCAGTATATTGACAGCTAATATGTAACTTAGCTAAGATGGTAAACTTCACACGTCAGTATTGTTCAGTATATTGACAGCTAATATGTAACTTAGCTAAGATGGTAAACTTCACACGTCAGTATTGTTCAGTATATTGACAGCTAATATGTAACTTAGCTAAGATGGTAAACTTCACACGTCAGTGTTGTTCAGTATATTGACAGCTAATATGTAACTTAGCTAAGATGGTAAACTTCACACGTCAGTATTGTTCAGTATATTGACAGCTAATATGTAACTTAGCTAAGATGGTAAACTTCACACGTCAGTGTTGTTCAGTATATTGACAGCTAATATGTAACTTAGCTAAGATGGTAAACTTCACACGTCAGTATTGTTCAGTATATTGACAGCTAATATGTAACTTAGCTAAGATGGTAAACTTCATTGTCAGTATTGTTCAGTATATTGACAGCTAATATGTAACTTAGCTAAGATGGTAAACTTCACACGTCAGTATTGTTCAGTATATTGACAGCTAATATGTAACTTAGCTAAGATGGTAAACTTCACACGTCAGTGTTGTTCAGTATATTGACAGCTAATATGTAACTTAGCTAAGATGGTAAACTTCACACGTCAGTATTGTTCAGTATATTGACAGCTAATATGTAACTTAGCTAAGATGGTAAACTCTACACGCCAGTATTGTTCAGTATACGGACAATATGTAACTTAGCTAAGATGGTAAACTTCACACGTCAGTATTGTTCAGTATATTGACAGCTAATATGTAACTTAGCTAAGATGGTAAACTTCACACGTCAGTATTGTTCAGTATATTGACAGCTAATATGTAACTTAGCTAAGATGGTAAACTTCACACGTCAGTATTGTTCAGTATATTGACAGTTAATATGTAACTTAGCTAAGATGGTAAACTTCACACGTCAGTATTGTTCAGTATATTGACAGTTAATATGTAACTTAGCTAAGATGGTAAACTTCACACGTCAGTATTGTTCAGTATATTGACAGCTAATATGTAACTTAGCTAAGATGGTAAACTTCACACGTCAGTATTGTTCAGTATATTGACAGTTAATATGTAACTTAGCTAAGATGGTAAACTTCACTTGTCAGTATTGTTCAGTATATTGACAGCTAATATGTAACTTAGCTAAGATGGTAAACTTCACACGTCAGTATTGTTCAGTATATTGACAGCTAATATGTAACTTAGCTAAGATGGTAAACTTCACACGTCAGTGTTGTTCAGTTCTGACAGTTAATATGTAATCTTAGCTAAGATGGTAAACGTCAGTATACGACAGCTAATGTAAGATGGTAAACTTCACACGTCAGTTTGTTCAGTATATTGACAGCTAATATGTAACTTAGCTAAGATGGTAAACTTCACACGTCAGTATTGTTCAGTATATTGACAGCTAATATGTAACTTAGCTAAGATGGTAAACTTCACACGTCAGTAGTTGACAGCTAATATGTAACTTAGCTAAGATGGTAAACTTCACACGTCAGTATTGTTCAGTATATTGACAGTTAATATGTAACTTAGCTAAGATGGTAAACTTCACGCGTCAGTTTTGTTCAGTATATTGACAGCTAATATGTAACTTAGCTAAGATGGTAAACTTCACTTGTCAGTATTGTTCAGTATATTGACAGTTAATATGTAACTTAGCTAAGATGGTAAACTTCACACGTCAGTATTGTTCAGTATATTGACAGTTAATATGTAACTTAGCTAAGATGGTAAACTTCACGCGTCAGTATTGTTCAGTATATTGACAGTTAATATGTAACTTATCTAAGATGGTAAACTTCACACGTCAGTGTTGTTCAGTATATTGACAGCTAATATGTAACTTATCTAAGATGGTAAACTTCACACGTTAGTCTTATTTACTGTATCTAAACCTGTTGAATAAGTACCAATGTTACAACACATGTACCACAATAATGAATTTCATACATCCATTCATTTACTGCAATTGTTGTATTCCTACAACCATCTACCACAACCATTGTTTAGCTACAACCAACCCACCAACCACAACCATTATGTTGCTATTTTCTCAATACTACAGATTAGTCACGTGACGAACATCTTTTGCAGCACCAAATGTAATTAACTAATTACCATAAAATGTAAAAGGCCATAATTATCACTACAACGGAAGGACTCTGGTTACTTTCTAGCCCGGAATGCTGTGTCTGTCTGTCTGTCATCTGTAACTGTCTGTTTGTCTGTCTATTTTTACCCCACTGTCCGTCTGTATGTGTGTGTGTCTGTGTGTCTCCACATCACGGTCCAGTGAGTCAGACAGCTCGATCAAGGACCCACAACTCTTGAAGCATTTCTCGCTGCCTCACAAATGTTGCCTCTATTGACCTGACTCCTCAAAAGTTCTTAAGTCATTTTTATCCTTAACTTTGTATATACGACCCACAGCTGATTACGGTGCCATCACTACGTCTATAGTTAAATACAGTGTCACACAGTTACTACAGTAAATAACTTACAAGTCACTTAGAAGCATCATCACATCCCAATATAGGAGAACAAAATTAACTTAGGAGTTTTTGAGACTCCTCTCCCTGACTCCAACAAACATAGAGAGTGGTGGTCACTGGTGCTGAGCCTAACTTCACTAAGCAGGATTAACTCGTTTACTGTCAGCTTAAAACCGATCTTAGAGAGCTAATTGTGCAACACCTGGCGGCAAGGGAAGCATTACAATCATGTGAATCGTAGATACTGATGCCAGACCTGTGGGCGAGGGTAGCCGACCCGACCATCATACCAAGAAGGTGAAGTCCTCACTCATCAACAATGTTGCTACTTTATTTTGAACGTTTTGCTTAACACCCGAAGACTCGCTCCACCCTCCCATCTCTTTCACCTGAATATAATAATGTAACCTAACCTAACCTCGGGCATGTCAATATTCAGGTGATGCTTTTCTGTAAGTTTACTTAGTTGAAGAAATATGAAGGTTGAATATATATTACAGTACAGTATTGATATATGGTATGTACTGAGAGAAGATCACAAGGGTGTCTTTCACAACTAATGAATGTCACCCAAGATCCACATCCTTATCTTGATATTGCAAACAGTAATCGACAGCCAATAAATTTAATTCAGATACCAAGAAGGAACAGTTTATTTAGTCATAATAATACAAATAGAGTAACAAGAAAAAGATTGTTGAACCTTTCGAGTGCTGCAGCCTCATAAATACGGGTCATATCAGGTTTACATAATAATGATGTTACAATTTATATTTTTGTATCAGTAGCATATTTTTTATTATCATAACCTGGTTGTAGCTGCCACCATCTATATCGACTGATATTACTAGTTTAATTAGCTCTTAAAATAGGAAACATACTACCACAATATCCCTCTGGCACACCGCCTAGGTCAATACAGGGATATTTGAGCCGCATTACACACACATCACGCTAATTGTTATGTTTATTACTTAATGTGTTAACAACAAACTTGTATATTTGTCTGGTTTATGTGAATTAATGATGAAAAAACACATCACAAAATAGTTGCATAATATTCCATCGACCTTTACTATACAGGGTGTTCAAGAAAGAATGATCACAGTTTAGTATATATCCATTTAAGATCTTTTTTGATGACCCTGTAATTATAACAATTGGTGATCGTATCTTAATGAGTCGACCACCGCCAAAGTGTTAAATTCATAAGTACTAATAAACTGGTAAAGAATCAACCTATTACAGTCTGTTAATGAACATTGCTGTTTTACTGAGGTTTACCTTAGTTACTAGTTCCTTAATAAACAAGTCTAGTCTCTTAATAGTTCATTTTTACACTTTATCATCATCATTATTATTTTTGGGTGTAATTTCCTTCCTCTAAGTTGCGGTGACTGAGTGGATACAACGCTCAATTCTTTTTACTCAAGTTTGCTGGTTCGCACCCAGTCCACCCAGCTGTGAATAATTTGCATTCTTCTGTTTACTAATAAAATTGGTTAGTGTTTATTTACTATGCTCTTTTTATGCATTTTCTTGTTACATTTGAGTTTTGGGGTAAATTTAATCTACTTTTTTTGAATTAGAAGAGAAGAGAAAATCACTGAAAGAAATATTTCATGTAATTATTTTTGAGTGAAATTTTCAATATTTATATTTTTGTTGATAATGTCACTATAGGTATTGTACTTCAGGCTGATTAATGATCTGGGTTCACAAAAAACCAACATCGATTAGTAATTAGTTGTAAAAAACAATTAACTAGTTTTAGGTAATAATGATGAGGAAACGACATAGGGCAATTAAGTCTGGTGATTAGGGATTAAATTCGTTGGTGGTGTTGGCCAGACCCGAGTACCTAATTATAGTATCGTCTCCTGAGCTATGATATAATTATACATGTGAACCTTATTAAAAACTGTATATAAATTATACATAATATCAAACAAGAACCTTAATAGTATTGTTATTATTTACCTATTAACCTTAACTAATTATCCCATTAACATAAAGAAATTAAGACACATAGTTAAAAAGTACTGTAATTATCTACCATTAAACAATTCTTCCTCGCCATTTGTTGTGATGAAAAGAAACCACAAGTAAATTTACCTCTTGAAGCACCTGTCGTCTTGAAGCACCTGTCGTCTTGAAGCGCCTGTCGTCTTGAAGCGCCTGTCGTCTTCAATTTTGTCTCCTACACACACACACACACACACAGGTTGTTGTAGTTCCTGGCCATTCTCACACCAAGGCCAATAATTCAACAGTATCGAGTGACTAAAATACCCTATTGTATTAGACGATATTTTTTTCTTTTACTTTTTTGTGGGATTTGATATTAGAGAATTATTATATTTTTATTATTTTATCCCAGAACATAACCTTAGGGAATCTTTTTACTTTTATTTGTTTGTTTCTGTCATTTTTATAGAACACTATCCCAGAAATTGACTTTATATTAGAGAATCTTAGTCTTTGTTTGTTAGTCTGTTTTTGTTTAGCAAAAATATAATTTGTTTCTTTCTTTGCGCCATTAAGCCATCATATAATGAAGTGGTTTTTACCCTCAGTGTGATAATCAGTTCATGAGAGATAATACTCATAATAGAATCTCTGACTACCATCAATTACTAGCTCACCAAAAACTTTTATTCCCAGTGGTAAGTTGTGGCCGAGTAAATCATCATTAAAGTGTTTTATCACCTAATGAAAGGTTCACCATAATAACCTTACATATGTCATCTTAATACGTGTTGTTAATACCAAAGTGTGTATCCTTGTGTCCGTCCGTGAGACAGACACGACACGACAAGACACGACTGAATTTGTGTTTACATAACGCACAGTTGATCCATTCCTTCCTCTCTCTCCCCCCTGTCTCCCCCCTTCGTCTCCCTTACCTCTCTCACCTTTATCTCCCCTCTCAATTCCCTGGCCCACACCTCACCCTCACCCCCCCCTAGTCCCCACCCCTCTCCTAGTCCCCCCACCTCTCCCCCCTACACTAAACTCACCACTCAGTACACCCCTTCCCAAAACACATGTTACAGCTTCATCAGGGCAGGTCTGGACAAGCCACTGATCTGTCACACGATCCACTCGACCCAAAAATTAGTTTCTCTCTCCGCTGATACCGACTCTTACATCGCTTATCAGGATTTACCTTTCCATTTTCACCTTAGCCGGATGTGATAAGCCAGCTAGGGTGGTGATGGTGGCATCTGGCCGTCAGAGGAGATTTGGTGAGAATGTGAACAGCTGAATGGGGATGAAATCTGACGGTGGTATGTTTGTGAGTGTTGCTTCGGGGTGGTTTGGTGATGATGTGGGTGGTGGTAGTGATGGTGTGAATGGTGGTGGTGATGGAGGGCAAGTAGTGGTGTTGGTGTGGGTGGTGGTAGTGATAGAGGGACAAGTAGTGGTGTTGGTGTGGATGGTGGTGGTGATAGAGGCAAGTAGTGGTAGCAGGTGAAAGAACAGGTGGTGATGGAGGGCAAGTAGTGGTGTTGGTGTGGGTGGTGGTAGTGGTGGTGTGGATGGTAGGGGTGATAGAGGACAAGTAGTGGTGTTGGTGTGGGTGGTGGTGGAAGGGTGGTGATGGGGCAAGTGTTGGTGTGGGTGAAAGTGGTAGTGGTGGTGTGGATGGTGGTGGTGATAGAGGGCAAGTAGTGGTGTTGGTGTGGGTGGTGGTGGTGATAGAGGGTAAATAGTGGTGTGGGTGGTGGTGATGGAGGGCAAGTAGTGGTGTGGGTGTTGGTAGTGGTGGTGTGGATGGTGTGGGTGATGGTGGTGGTGATAGAGGGTAAGTAATGGTGTTGGTGTGGGTGGTGGTAGTGATGGTG
>NW_024757191.1:0-9367 GCF_018991925.1 Homarus americanus
ACTAGAGCTAACAGTGAGTTCATTTCAGGGTTTCCGTCAGAACCCACTTGACTGGAGTTGACCGGAGTTTGACTGCGAGAGATTGACTGCCGTTGATGATTGAGGGTGGCGATTGTCGCCATTGGACCGATCAGAGTAGGCCTGTCACTGTTTAGCGGGGTACCAAAGGATCTCTTGAGGGAATCTAGCCGTCTGGGTGCCCAGCTGATGTCGGCTCACAACACCACATGTCCCGAGCCGCTTAGTGAAACCCTCTTGCTAACGGGAAGCTAAAGCTTCTCTCAACTGCACAAGGTCTGATTGGCTCACTCCCTTCCTGCCCATGGACGCACTGGGGGTACACTGAGGCTATCTGAGTAAATTAATGGTCACACACTGAGACCATGAGTCTAGGACTCTAGGAGCTACCTAGAGGAACATTTTATCTCCCTTATTACGGGTGTAGTTAATACCATTCTCAGTTACTGATATTATCTTGACGTGTGTAGTTTAATATTTCTTAAATAATTTTGATAGTAGTGTTTTTTGAATGTTTGTGTCATTAAGTGGAACCAGAGTGATACTGTGATTTGATTCTTTTAATGCATCTAATTGTTCTTCATAATTCTGATCTCAGGTATAACCTTGTTCCCCAGAGTAGTGGTTAAGTTAGGTTAGGAAGTGTGCATCTGTTGGGGTGCTATTATTTTGTTGAAAGCCCTTAAGGCCTATTCATTGTAGAGTGGTTAATTTCTTATTTTTTAATACCATTTCCTAAGTGACTGATATTATTTTGTGAAAGCCCTTAAGGCCTGTTTCATGGGTGCAAGCAACATTTCTTAATACTTCAAATTTATTGTTGCCTGTGTTTCTAATAATTTCTATATCATGTATAACTTTTATTCCCCAGAGTAGTGTTTTAAGTTTAAGTTAAGAGGTGCGCATATTGGTGTACCATTATTTGATTGTGTTTGTAGTGTTGGAGGGAATATAAGTGTCTAAATTTTACAGTGTGTCTCATTCATCCCAGTCACAGACGCTATCCTTCCACGGGTCACGGACAGTTCATTTTGTGTAGTAGATTTACGTGTTCTTGTGCTGGTTCGGGATTTTTCTCAAAGGGGCGCTTCCACTGCCTTTACCATCTATTAAATTTTAATAAACCCCAAGTCAAGTGAGAAATTAAAGTCCAGCAAATTCCGACCGGTTACAAATGGTAGCAGAGCGTAGTTTTTAATGTCGTGACTGATAGTACTGTGGTTGGGATAATGAACGCCATCATGTGTTGGTTAGTAATGGTAGGGATTGAACTCGCACTGATGCTCATCCTTGTGCCCGGACTGAGTTGGTTAGGCTTGACAGTAGAGATGTGTATGAGGAGGAAGAGAGACGGCCGCGGGACCTTGGTACAGCTGAGAGAGGAGTTCGGAGACCTAAAGAGGGATTATCAAGCACAGGTAAACAGGTTCAAGTGGGAGTCTCAGGCACACATTCAACGGTTCAGGGAGGAAACAAGGGGTGAATGTCAGGCACACGTCCAGCAGTCAAGGAAGTGTGAGGTCCAAGTGGGAAATATAGGGGTACGTAAGTAGTTCAGATAGGTAACTGGAGCCCTCCAGCTGAGAGACAAGACGAAGCCGACCGATTACAGTTTAGGGTGCATGGTAATGAGAAAAGGCAGATTGTAGGGGGTGAGTTGGAGGAGTTGTGAGTAGGGCAGAGGGGATTGGAGAGATGGTTAGGTCGGAGATGTGCGTTGAGTAGTGGTTGCTGTCATGAGCGGGATTGAGTTGCTGTCATGAGCGGGATTGAGTTGCTGTCATGAGCGGGATTGAGAGTACGGTTGTAATGTCCAGGGCCTCACTAATATGGACTGGTACATTGTCAGAGGGTTGGTCTGCCGACATTTTGGTTCGGAGACGTGGACTGAGTATTTTTTTTGACACTGGTTCCTCTTAGCTCAAGGGCCAGGCAAAAGGAGAGCATGTTTGTTTTGGACTGTGTATTGTTTTGACACTGGTTCCTCTTAGCTCAAGGGCCAGGCAAAAGGAGAGCATGTTTGTTTTGGACTGTGTATTTTTTTGGACACTGGTTCCTCTTAGTTCAAGGGCCAGGCAAAGGAGAGCATGTTGGAGATGGACTGAGTATTTTTTTGACACTGGTTCCTCTTAGTTCTAGGGCCAGGCCAAAGGAGAGCATGTTTGTTTTGGGCTGGTATTAATTTTGACATTGGTTCTCTAGTTAAGGGCCAGGCAAAAGGGGAGCGTGATGTTCTGGTTGGGTTGAGTTGGGCTAGGAAGAAATGGAGTTGCTAGCTGCGAGTGGAATAGTACAGAGTTGAAGGTGGGTTCTAAGTTGTTCTCTCAGCACATGAGGGCAGTGCTGTTTTTTTTTAGGGGGGTCGAGTGTTAGCGGGAGAGAAAAGGAGAGAAGAGAAGACGGGAATGCTGCGTTTAGCAAAAGGGGTAAGATGCAGTCCTTAGAACAAAATTTTAGGGGGGTCGTATGCATGTTTTCTCAGCACATGAGGACAGTGCTGTCTTTTTTTAGGGGGGTCGATTGTAATATTCAGAAATTTCAGAGTAATTTCAAATGCCCCGCCATTAGTGATACTGAGCGTTCAAGGTCATCTGAGGGGAGAGAGCGCTGCCTGATCATAGCGAGAGATTGCGGAACTAGGCCTATATGATATTAAATGTAATTTACCGAATTAATAATGATGCGATTCATGAAGTAAGGGACTATTATTGAATTTGAAATTATTATAGATCGTTTATCAGTCTGAATAATGTTACGGGTGTCCCAAGGAGTTATTAGTTAGGCGGAAAATATGTCACGTAGACCTAAGCTAACGCCTTGAGAAGACGCGACGCTGCCTCTCTCTCAGTCGCGGGGAGGATTCATACAAAACAAGACGTCCCTGCGCGTCTGTCACAGAAATAGTCACGTGGCCTAGTCACCTGTGTTGCACTATTGCAGTATAACAAGTAAGTCTCATTCGATCTCAGACAGGGTTTAGATAGGGCAGTGGTAAAGTTAACTAGAGCTAACAGTGAGTTCATTTCAGGGTTTCCGTCAGAACCCACTTGACTGGAGTTGACCGGAGTTGACCGGAGTTTGACTGCGAGAGATTGACTGCCGTTTGAGACTGCCGTTGATGATTGAGGGTGGCGATTGTCGCCATTGGACCGATCAGAGTAGGCCTGTCACTGTTTAGCGGGGTACCAAAGGATCTCTTGAGGGAATCTAGCCGTCTGGGTGCCCAGCTGACGTCGGCTCACAACACCACATGTCCCGAGCCGCTTAGTGAAACCGTATTGCTAACGGGAAGCTAAAGCTCCTCTCAACTGCACAAGGTCTGATTGGCTCACTCTCTTCCTGCCCATGGACGCACTGGGAGTACACTGAGGCTATCTGAGTATATTAATGGTCACACACTGAGACCGTGAGTCTAGGACTCTAGGAGATACCTAGAGGAACATTTTATCTTCCTTATTACGGGTGTAGTTAACACCATTCTTCAGTTACTGATATTATCTTGACGTGTGTAGTTTAATATTTCTTAAATAATTTTGATAGTAGAGTTTTTTGAATGTTTGTGTCATTAAGTGGAACCAGAGTGATACTGTGATTTGATTCTTTTAATGCATCTAATTGTTCTTCATAATTCTGATCTCAGGTATAACCTTGTTCCCCAGAGTAGTGGTTAAGTTAGGTTAGGAAGTGTGCATCTGTTGGGGTGCTATAATTTTGTTGAGTGCCCTTAAGGCCTATTCATTGTAGAGTAGTTAATTTCTTATTTTTTAATACCATTTCCTAAGTGACTGATATTATTTTGTGAAAGCCCTTAAGGCCTGTTTCATGTGTGCAAGCAACATTTCTTAATACTTCAAATTTATTGTTGCCTGTGTTTCTAATAATTTCTATATCATGTATAACTTTTATTCCCCAGAGTAGTGTTTTAAGTTTAAGTTAAGAGGTGAGCATATTGGTGTACCATTATTTGATTGTGTTTGTAGTGTTGGAGGGAATATAAGTGTCTAAATTTTACAGTGTGTCTCATTCATCCCAGTCACAGACGCTATCCTTCCACGGGTCACGGACAATTCATTTTGTTTAGTAGATTTAAGTGTTCTTGTGCTGGTTCGGGAGTTTTCTCAAAGGGGCGCTTCCACTGCCATTACCATCTATTAATTTTAATAAACCCCAAGTCAAGTGAGAAATTATAGTCCAGTAAATTCCGACCGGTTACATATATATATATATATATATATATATATATATATATATATATATATATATATATATATATATATATATATATATATATATATATATATATATATATATAAATATATATATATCCAGCACTGAGAAAAAGGTATTCAAAAATAAGAAATTAATAATTCCACCATGAACAGGCCTAAAGGGCACTCAATATAATTATGTTACACCAACAGATGCAGGCCTTAAGGGTTTTCAACAAAATAATATCAGTCACTGAGGAAATGGTATTAAAAAATAAGAAATTAAATACTCTACAATGAATAGGCCTTAAGGGCACTCAATATAATTATGTTACACCAACAGATGCACACCTCCTAACCTAACTTAAACACTACTCTGGGGAATAAAGGTTATATCTGAGATTGAAACTATAAAGAAATTTTAAATGCACACAGCATACATTAGTAACTGAAAAAATAGTATTAACTACACACAAAAATATTGTCACTATTATAAAGACGTTACTGAGTCCAATACCCGTGAACCATGCTCCCTAACCTAACACACACACAGATTCCACCTGCACTCCGTAGTCGTTTAAGGCACAACCAACAGGCACCCGTAGTTGAAGGCCCATATCAGCCTTTCTCCACCTTGGAAAGTGTACCTCTAAACTCCACTGACTCTTGGCCCCAGTGTGCGACCCTGTATCACTCAGCTAGCTTCACTTTACCCCCGGGTACATCCATAAAGCGGAAAGGAGTGAGCCAATCAGACCTTGTACAGTTGAGAGAAGCTTTAGCTTCCCGTTAGCAAGAGGGTTTCACTAAGCTGCTTGAAACATGTGGTATTGTGAGCCGAGGTAGAGGAGAGCTGATGACCCCAACGATCGTCCCGTCTTCAGCTGGGCACCCAGACGGCTAGATTCCCTCAAGAGATCCTTTGATACCCCGCTAAACAGTGACAGGCCTACACAGATCGGTCAAATGGCGACAATCGCCACCCTCAATCATCAACGGCAGTCTCAAACGGCAGTCAATCTCTCGCAGTCATCATTCTCGCAGTCAATTTCTCGCAGTCAAGTGGGTTCTGAGAGAAACCCTGAAATGAACTCACTGTTAGCTCTTGTTAACTTTACCACTGCCCTATCTACCCTGTCTGAGATCGAATGAGACTTACTTGTTATACTGCAATAGTGCAACACAGATGACTCGGCCACGTGACTATTTCTGTGGACGGACGCGCAGGGATGTCCTGTAGGTCCAATCGCTTTCACGTGACTGAGGACCAGCCAGCGTCGCGTCTCTCCAAGGCGCTAGCTTAGGCCTACGTGACATATTTTCCGCCTAACTAATAACTCCTTGGGACACCCGTGACATTATTCAGACTGATAAACGATCTATAATAATTTCAAATTCAATAATAGTCCCTTAACTTCATGAATCGCATCATTATTAATTCGGCAAATTACATTTAATATCACTTAGGCCTAGTTCCACAACCTCTCGCTATGTGCAGGGAGCGCTCTCTTCCCTCCGACGACCTTGAAAGCTCAGTATCGCCAATTGCGCGATGTTTGAAATTACTCTGAAATTTCTGAATATTACAATCGACCCACCTAAAAAAAGACAGCACTGTCCTCATGTGCTGAGAAAAACATGCATACGACCCCCCTAAAAATTTGTTCTAAGAAACTGCATCTTACCCCTTTAACGTGCTAAACGCAGCATTCACGTCTTCTCCACTTCTCTCTCCCGCTAACATATATATATATATATATATATATATATATATATAAAACAAAGAAGTATGTCTGTGTGTGTGGTTGTGTGTGTGTCCGCACGAGAATCTCGGAAACTACTTTACCGATGTGCAGTGATGATGGATGGTGTTATGTGTAGTGATGATGGATGGTGTTATATGTAGTGATGATGGATGATGACGTTATATGTAGTGATAATGGATGCTGTTATATGTAGTGATGATGGGTGGTGTTATATGTAGTGATGGTGGATGGTGTTATATGTAGTGATGATGGATGGTGTTATATGTAGTGATGATGGATGGTGTTATATGTAGTGATGATGGATGATGTTATATGTAGTGATGATGGAAGGTGTTATATGTAGTGATGATGGATGGTGTTATATGTAGTGATGGATGGTGTTATATGTAGTGATGATGGATGTTGTTATATGTAGTTATGATGGGTGGTGTTATATGTAGTGATGATGGAAGGTGTTATATGTAGTGATGATGGATGGTGTTATATGAAGTGATGGATGGTGTTATATGTAGTAATGATGGATGATGTTATATGTAGTGATGATTAGACAATAAAATAGTAACAGTTTAATGCTAAGAAAATATACTTTGCTGTACCGTTGTAGTGAAAAACATGGTGAAACTTACATACACCGTTAATGAACTATTGATCTTTAGCCCTACACTGTGCTACATGTATTCCATTGAGTGGCAGAAACGAGGTCTACCACATGACCATTATAAATATTGATTTTTATTTTGTGGAGGAGAGGAGGAGGGAGGAGAGGGGAGGGGAGGGGAGGGGAGGGGAGGACTCCCAATATACTACATATGTGTGTGAAAGAAACACATTATTCATTCATTATTATTTGGGCTCAACATCATAAGAAAGTATCAAAACATTAGAGTTATTAAGATATAAGGTTATAACTACCACTCATATATAAGACTTCAGATGATATACTTTAATATGGTAAGGTTTAATAGTTTTAAGTGTCTATCTCTCTCAGTCTTTTATATAATTTTCTCTGTTTCTTTCCTTAGTAGTTATCCCAATGTATATATACTCTTTCTTTCCCTCTCTTTGCGGATGTGGAAATGTTGTAAAGTCCTCAACTGAGCTCACTAACATGGTCTACCCAAACATTATCCACCACTACAAGGATCACAAGTGTCTGCGTGAACGCGCAATTCTGGCACCAAAGAATGAAACAGTGGCTGAAATCAACATGACTCTACTCAGACAGCTTCCAGGCAGCGAGACCTCATTCAAATCTGTTGATACAGTAATCGACCAGGACCAAGCAGTCCAGTACCCTGCAGAATTCCTTAATTTTTTGGAGCCCGCTGGAATGCCTCCTCACCTCCTCAAGATTGGAACTCCTATAATGCTCTTAAGAAATCTTGAACCACCAATCCTCTGTAATGGCACAAGACTGGTGGTGAAGAACATGATGCCACATGTACTGGAAGCTACAATACTGACAGGAAAAGCTAAAGGAGAGGACGTTTTTATACCAAGGATACCTCTCATCACCACTGACCTACCGTTTGAGGTCAAGCGACTTCAGTTCCCTGTTAAAGTGAGCTTTGCCATGACCATCTACAAAAGCCAGGGACAGTCCCAAAAGATGGTTGGCCTAAACCTGGTGTTTCCTTGCTTCTCTCTGTGGTGTGGTGGATGTAATCCTAGACAAGGTTCTTGAAACTCCAGGGCACGAGCAGTAGGTATATTCAATAAGTGGTACAAGGCTGGGCGTGATAGCCAACCGATACAGGAGCGATTACTAGGGACCCCGGACCGTAGGTAGGCCGAGGCCGATCTGAAATTAGCTAGCCAGGCAGGAGTTGCTAGACATTCTAGGACAATAAATAGGGAATGGCTGCAATTGCCTCGACTGGTATGGTACAGACATGAGTACATCGGGACAGTAAATGAACATAGGCATTAGACATAAGCATAGATATCAGACATGCTATAATAATATATAGTAATACAGACATGTGAATAAATGGTACGATGAATGGTAACAGAGTCTTGCCGTCAGGCGTGTTCACATATCTTGGTATTTACATATCTATACACCTCCCTCCCCCTTTACGCTCGTAGTGCAATCTCGAGCGGCTACGAACTCGTTTTCCATGAGTCGGGGGAGCGGCGAGGGACAATGGGAGGATCAACTGACGACCTTCGTTCCTGGTCTGGGCAAGGGGGCACATGGGACGGGGAGGAAGGTTCGTCACTAGAGGATGGCACTGGGCGGAGATGGCGTCTGTTTCGCCACCACACACGACCACTGGGGAGGTGGACTTGGTACGAACGGGACTCGCCATGGCCCATGACGACCCCGACCTTGTCCCAGCGGTGTGACGTCGGGTCCTGGATTCGTACTTGCTGGCTGACAGTCAACCTGGGAAGGGGGCGGGCGTGGGCGTCATAGTGGCTTGTCACTTGGGCCATCCAGGCAGCCTCACGGCGGTCACACTCGTCCGCCTTGATCTGCCATTCATCTAAGAAGGACTGGGGGTGGGCAGACACACAAGTACGAAGGGGGCGGCCATACAACACCTGGGCAGGGAGGAAAGGCGATCGACTTGGGGGTAAGGGGTGCGGGTTCCAGTAGGCCCTGTCCGAGACTCCTGCTTGATCTCAGGTTCCCCACGTCGGTGCTGTCTTGAGGGATGAGGGTATTTTACGGACTTTACAGCTGCCTCGGCGTGGCCATTTGCCTGCGGGTAATGAGGTGAGGTGACGATGTAGTGGACGCCCAAGCGTTCGGCGAAGCTCTTGAACTCGTGGCTATTGAACGGGGGCCCACCGTGGGTTCAGAGGCGGAGAGGCACTCCGACTTCCCGGAAGAAGCAACAGAACATCCGGATGACCCTGGAAGAGGTGGTGTCCCGATCACAGGGAACCACCACGGGCCATCCAGAGAGCCTGTCGGCGACCACCAGGAAAGACTTTCCGGCCACATGAAAGAAGTCGGCGGACACGGACTCAAAGGGCCGCTTCGGGAGGGCATTGCACAGGTACGGCTCTTGTTGCTGGCTGGGTTGGAGTTGCTGGCAAGGCTCACAGGCCTCAACCATTAACTCTTATCGGCGTCAATACCAGGCCAGAAGACGGTCTGGCGGGCTCTAAGCCTGGTGGCTTCAACACATACGGTGTGGCTCTGTCATGGAGGCGGGATAAGGGGCGCCGGCGGAGGGCAGCGGGAACGACGATCCTGGGGCCGTACAACACCAGCTCTCCATCCGCGTAGAGGCTATCCCTTAGCTTCCAGAAGGGGAGGGCGGAGGCGTGAATGTCGTAGCGGTTGGTGGGGAATCCATCGGAGACGTAGTCGAGGAGTTGGGTGTATGCCGGGTCTTGAGCGGCGGCGATGCGAAGCTCCTG
>NW_024757192.1:0-23906 GCF_018991925.1 Homarus americanus
TTATTCTCGATAAGGGGGACTTTGTTATACTCGATCAGGGGGCTTTGTTATACTCGATCAGGGAAGTTTGTTATACTCGATCAGGGGAATTTGTTATACCCGATCAGGGGACTTTGTTATACTCGATCAGGGTGCTTTGTTGTATTCGATGTGGGGACTTTGTTATTCTCGATCATGGGACTTTGTTATACTCGATGAGGGGACTTTGTTCTACTCGATCAGGGGAATTTGTTATACTCGATCAGGGGACTTCGTTATACTCGATCAGGGGACTTTGTTGTATTCGATGAGGGGACTTTGTTATTCTCGATCATGGGACTTTGTTATACTCGATGAGGGGCCTTTGTTATACTCGATGAGGGGACTTTGTTCTACTCGATCAGGGGAATTTGTTATACTCGATCAGGGGACTTCGTTATATTCGATGAGGGGACTTTGTTATACTCAATCATAGGACTTTGTTATACTCTATGAGGGGCCTTTGTTATACTCGATCAGGGGCCTTTGTTATACCCGATCAGGGGACTTTGCTATACTCGATCAGGGGAGTTTGTTATACTCTATGAGGGGGCTTTGTTATACTCGATCAGGGAACTTTGTTATACTCGGTGAGTGGACTTTGTTATACTCGATCGGGGACTTTGTTTTACTCGATCAGGGGGTTTTGTTATTCCTAATGAGGGGACTTTGTTATACTCGATCAGGGGCCTTTGCTATACTCAATCAGGGGACTTTGTTATACTCGACCAGGGGACTTTGTTATACTCGATATGGGATCTTTGTTATACTTGATCTAGGGGCTTTGTTATATTCGATCAGGGGACTTTGTTATTCTCGATAAGGGGGACTTTGTCATACTCGATCAAGGGGCTTTGTTATACTCGACCAGGCGTCTTTGTTATACTCGATCAAGGGCCTTTGTTATACTTGATCAGGGGGCTTTCTTATACTTGTTCAGGGGACTTTGTTATACTCGATCAGGGGACTTTGTTATTCTCGAACAGGGGCCTTTGTTAAACTCGATCGAAGGCCTTTGTTATTCTCGATGAGGGGCCTTTGTTAAACTCGATGAGGGGACTTTGTTCTACTCGTTCAGGGGACTTTGTTATACTTCATCAGGGGACTTTCTTATACTCAATGAGGGGGGTTTGTTATACCCGATCAGAGGGGCTTTGTTATACTTGATCAGGAGCCTTTGTTATAATCGTTCAGGGGACTTTATTATACTCGATCAGGGGACTTTGTTAAACTCGATCAGGGGCCTTTGTTATACTCGATCAGGGGCCTTTGTTATTCTCGATCAGAGGAATTTGTTAGACTCGATCAGGTGACTTTGTTATACTCGATCAGGGAACTTTGTTATACTCAATTAGGGGCCTTTGTTATAATCGTTCAGGGGACTTTGTTATACCTGTTCAAGACGCTGTTATACTCGATCAGGAGTTTTATATAGGCAAGAGACTTTGTTCTACTCGATCCAGGAACTGTTAAAGCTCGATTAGGGCCTTTGTTATGCTCGATCAGGGGACTTTGTTTATACTCGATCAGGGGACTTTTGTTATACTCGATCAGGGGTCTTTGTTTATACTCGATTAGGGAACTGTTATGATGAGGGACTTTGTTATACTCGATTAGGGGACTTTGTTATATTCGATCAGGGGACTTTGTTATACTCGATCAAGGGACTTTTTATACTCGATCAGGGCTTTGTTTTTACTCGATCAGGAAACTTTGTTATATACTCGATCAGGGGAGCGCTGTTTATAATGATTCGATCATGGGACTTTGTTATACTCGATCAGGGGACTTTGTCATACTCGATCAGGGGAATTTGTTATATTCGATGAGGGGACTTTGTTATTCTCGATCATGGGACTTTGTTATACTCGATGAGGGGCCTTTGTTATACTCGATCAGGGGCCTTTGTTATACTCGATCAGGGGACTTTGTTATACTCGACCAGGGGACATTGTTATACTCGATCTGGGGTTTTTGTTATACTTGATCAGGGGGCTTTGTTTACTCGATCAGGGGACTTTGTTATTCTCGATAAGGGGGACTTTGTTATACTCGATCAAGGGGCTTTGTTATACTCGATCAGGGAAGTTGGTTATCCTCGTTCAGGGGCCTTTGTTATACTCGATCAGGGGACTTTGTTATACTCGACAATGGGACTTTGTTATACTCGATCAGGGGCCTTTGTTATACTTGATCAGGGTGATTTGTTATACTCGATCAGGAGACTTTGTTATTCTCGATAAGGGGGACTTTGTTATACTCGATCAGGGGGCTTTGTTATACTCGATCAGGGAACTTTGTTATACTCGATCAAGGGAATTTGTTATACTCGATCAGGGGACTTTGTTATACTCGATCAGGGTGCTTTGTTATACTCAATCAGGGGACTTTGTTATACTCGATCAGGGGAGTTTTTTATTCTTGACCAGGGGACTTTGCTATACTCGATCAGGGGCCTTTGTTAAACGCGATCAGGGCCCTTTGATATACTCGATCAGGGGACTTTGTTATATTCGATCAAGGGACTTTGTTATACTCGATGAGGGGTCTTTGTTATACTCGATTATGGAACTTTGTTATACTCGATCAGGGGACTTTAATATACTCGATCACGGGACTTTGTTATACTCAATCAGGGGACTTTGTTATACTCGATAAGGGGACTTTGTTATACTCGATCAGGGGACTTTGTTATACTCGATCAGAGGGCTTTGTTTTACTCGATCAGGAAACTTTGTTATACTCGACCAGGGGACATTGTTATAATCGTTCAGGGGACTTTGTTATACACGATCAGGGGACTTTGTTATATTCGATCAGGGGACTTTGTTATACTCGATCAGGGGACTTTGTTATATTCGATGAGGGGACTTTGTTATTCTCGATCATGGGACTTTGTTATACTCGATGAGGGGCCTTTGTTATACTCGATGATGGGACTTTGTTCTGCTCGATCAGGGGAATTTGTTATACTCGATCAGGGGACTTCGTTATATTCGATGAGGGGACATTGTTATACTCAATCATGGGACTTTGTTATACTCGATGAGGAGCCTTTGTTATACTCGATCAGGGGCCTTTGTTATACCCGATGAGGGGACTTTGCTATACACGATCAGGGGACTTTGTTATACTCTATGAGGGGGCTTTGTTATACTCGGTCAGGGAACTTTGTTATACTCGGTAAGTGGACTTTGTTATACTCTATGGGGGACTTTGTTTTACTCGATCAGGGGGTTTTGTTATACCGGATGAGGGGACTTTGTTATACTCGATCAGGGGCCTTTGTTATACTCGATCAGGGGACTTTGTTATATTCGATGAGGGACTTTGTTATTCTCGATCAGGGAACTTTATCCTCGTTCAGGGGCCTTTGTTATACTCGATCAGGGGACTTTGTTATACTCGACCAGGGGACTTTGTTATACTCGATCAGGGGCCTTTGTTATACTCGATCATGGGACTTTGTTATACTCTATGAGGGGCCGTTGTTATACCCGAAGAGGGACTTTGTTATACTCGATCAGGGGACTTTGTTTTACTTCGATCAGGGGACTTTGTTATACTCGATCAGGGGACTTTTTTATACTCGATCAGGGGGCTTTGATTTACTCGATTAGGAAACTTTGTTATACTCGATCAAGGGACGTTGTTATACTCGATCAGGGGACTTTGTTATATTCGATGAGGGGACTTTGTTATACTCGATGAGGGGCCTTTGTTTTACTCGATCAGGGGCCTTTGTTATACCCAATCAGGGGACTTTGTTAGACTCGATCAGGGGACTTTGTTATACTCTATGAGGGGGCTTTGTTATTCTCGATAAGGGGGACTTTGTTATACTCGATCATGGGGATTTGTTATACTCGACCAGGAACTTTGTTATACTCGATCAGTGGCCTTCATTATAATCGTTCAAGTGAAATTTATTTATACTCAGTCAGGGGACTTTGTTATACTCGATGAGAAGTTTTTATTCTCGACCAGGGGACTTTGCTATATACTCGATCAGGGGCCTTTGTTAAACTCGATCAGGGCCTTTGATATACTCCAGTCAGGAGACTTTGTTATAGTCGATAGAGAAGCGTTTGTTATACTTTCGATCAGGGTCTTTGTTATACTCGATTAGGAACTTTGTTATACTCGATCAGGGGACTGTGTTATACTCGATTAGAGGACTTTGTTATACTCAATCAGGGGACTTTGTTATACTCGATCAGGGGACTTTGTTATACTCGTTCAGGGAACTTTGTTATACTCGATCAGTGGGCTTTGTTTTACTCGATCAGGAAACTTTGTCATACTCGATCAGGGGCCTTTGTTATAATCGTTCAGGGTACTTTGTTATACACGATCAGGGGATTTTGTTATACTCGATCAGGGGAGTTTGTTATACTCGATCAGGGGACTTTGTTATATTCGATGAGGGGACTTTGTTATTCTCGATCATCAGACTTTGTTATACTCGATGAGGGGCCTTTGTTATACTCGATGAGGGACTTTGTTATACTCGATCTGGGGACTTTGTTATACTCGATCTAGGGGACTTTGTTATACTCGATCAGGGGACTTTGTTATACTCGATTAGGGGACTTTGTTATACTCGATCAGGGGACTTTTTTACACTCGATCAGGGGGCTTTGTTTTACTCGATCAGGAAACTTTGTTATACTCGATCAGGGGCCTTTGTTATAATCGTTAAGGGGACTTTGTTGTACTTGATCATGGGACTTTGTTATACTCGATCAGGGGACTTTGTTATACTCGATCAGGGGACTTTGTTATATTCGATGAGGGGACTTTGTTATTCTCGATCATGGGACTTTGTTATACTCGATGAGGACCCTTTGTTATACTCGATGAGGGACTTTGTTCTGCTCGATCATGGGAATTAGTTATACTCGATCAGGGGACTTCGTTATATTCGATGAGGGGACTTTGTTGTACTCGATCATAGGACTTTGTTATTCACGATGAGGGGCCTTTGTTATACTCGATCAGGGAGACGCTGTTATACTCGATCAGAGACTTTGTTATATTCGATGAGGGGACTTTGTTATTCTCGATCATGAGACTTTGTTATACTCGATGAGGGGCCTTTGTTATACTCGATGAGGGACTTTGTTATACTCGACCAGGGGACTTTGTTATACTCGATCTGGGACCTTTGTTATACTTGATCAGGGGGCTTTGTTATACTCGATCAGGGGACTTTGTTATTCTCGATAAGGGGGACTTTGTCATACTCGATCAAGGGGCTTTGTTATACTTGACCAGGCGTCTTTGTTATACTCGATCAGGGAACTTTGTTATCCTCGTTCAGGGGCCTTTGTTATACTCGATCAGGGGACTTTGTTATACTCCACCAGGGGACTTTGTTATACTCGATCAGGGGCCTTTGTTATACTCGATCATGGGACTTTGTTATACTCGATGAGGGGCCGTTGTTATACTCGAAGAGGGACTTTGTTATACTCGATCAGGGGACTTTGTTTTACTTCGATCAGGGGACTTTGTTATACTCGATCAGGGGACTTTGTTATACTCGATCAGGGGACTTTTTTATACTCGATCAGGGGGCTTTGATTTACTCGATCAGGAAACTTTGTTATACTCGATCAAGGGACGTTGTTATACTCGATCAGGGGACTTTGTTATATTCGATGAGGGGACTTTGTTATACTCGATGAGGGGCCTTTGTTTTACTCGATCAGGGGCCTTTGTTATACCCAATCAGGGGACTTTGTTAGACTCGATCAGGGGACTTTGTTATACTCTATGAGGGGGCTTTGTTATTCTCGATAAGGGGGACTTTGTTATACTCGATCATGGGGATTTGTTATACTCGACCAGGGAACTTTGTTATACTCGATCAGTGGCCTTTGTTATAATCGTTCAGTGAAATTTGTTATACTCAGTCAGGGGACTTTGTTATACTCGATGAGGAGAGTTTTTTATTCTCGACCAGGGGACTTTGCTATACTCGATAAGGGGCCTTTGTTAAACTCGATCAGGGGCCTTTGATATACTCGATCAGGGGACTTTGTTATAGTCGATCAGAGAGCGTTTGTTATACTCGAATAGGGGTCTTTGTTATACTCGATTAGGGAACTTTGTTATACCTGATCAGGGGACTGTGTTATACTCGATTAGAGGACTTTGTTATACTCAATCAGGGGACTTTGTTATACTCGATCAGGGGACTTTGTTATACTCGATCAGGGGACTTTGTTATACTCGATCAGTGGGCTTTGTTTTACTCGATCAGGAAACTTTGTTATACTCGATCAGGGGCCTTTGTTATAATCGTTCAGGGTACTTTGTTATACACGATCAGGGGACTTTGTTATACTCGATCAGGGGAGTTTGTTATACTCGATCAGGGGACTTTGTTATATTCGATGAGGGGACTTTGTTATTCTCGATCATGAGACTTTGTTATACTCGATGAGGGGCCTTTGTTATACTCGATGAGGGACTTTGTTATACTCGATCTAGGGACTTTGTTATACTCGATCAGGGGACTTTGTTATACTCGATTAGGGGACTTTGTTATACTCGATCAGGGGTCTTTTTTACACTCGATCAGGGGGCTTTGTTTTACTCGATCAGGAAACTTTGTTATACTCGATCAGGGGCCTTTGTTATAATCGTTAAGGGGACTTTGTTGTACTTGATCATGGGACTTTGTTATACTCGATCAGGGGACTTTGTTATACTCGATCAGGGGACTTTGTTATATTCGATGAGGGGACTTTGTTATTCTCGATCATGGGATTTTGTTATACTCGATGAGGGGCCTTTGTTATACTCGATGAGGGACTTTGTTCTGCTCGATCATGGGAATTAGTTATACTCGATCAGGGGACTTCGTTATATTCGATGAGGGGACTTTGTTGTACTCGATCATAGGACTTTGTTATTCACGATGAGGGGCCTTTGTTATACTCGATCAGGGGCCTTTGTTATACCCGATCAGGGGACTTTGTTAGACTCGATCAGGGGACTTTGTTATACTCTATGAGGGGGCTTTGTTATACTCGATCAGGGAACTTTGTTATACTCTGTGAGGGGACTTTGTTATACTCGATCAGGGGACTTTGTTATACTCGATCAGGGGGCTTTGTTATACTCGATCAGGGGACTTTGTTATTCTCGATAAGGGGGACTTTGTTATACTCGATCAGGGGACTTTGTTATACTCGATCTGGGGGCTTTGTTATACTCGATCAGGGAACTTTGTTATACTCGATCAGTGGCTTTTGTTATAATCGTTCAGTGAAATTTGTTATACTCAGTCAGGGGACTTTGTTATACTCGATCAGGAGAGTTTTTTATTCTCGACAAGGGGACTTTGCTATACTCGATCAGGGGACTTTGTTATACTCGATCAGGGGTCTTTGTTATACTCGATTAGGGAACTTTGTTATACTCGATCAGGGGACTTTGTTATACTCGATCAGGGGACTTTGTTATACTCGATCAGGGGTCTTTGTTATACTCGATTAGGGAACTTTGTTATACTCGATCAGGGAACTTTGTTATACTCGATCAGTGGCTTTTGTTATAATCGTTCAGTGAAATTTGTTATACTCAGTCAGGGGACTTTGTTATACTCGATCAGGAGAGTTTTTTATTCTCGACAAGGGGACTTTGCTATACTCGATCAGGGGACTTTGTTATACTCGATCAGGGGTCTTTGTTATACTCGATTAGGGAACTTTGTTATACTCGATCAGGGGACTTTGTTATACTCGATCAGGGGACTTTGTTATACTCGATCAGGGTCTTTGTTATACTCGATTAGGGAACTTTGTTATACTCGATCAGGGGACTTTGTTATACTCGATCAGGGGACTTTGTTATACTCAATCAGGGGACTTTGTTATACTCGATCAGGGGACTTTGTTATACTCGATCAGGGAGTTTGTTATACTCGATCAGGGGGCTTTGTTTTACTCGATCAGGAAACTTTGTTATACTCGATTAGGGGCCTTTGTTATAATCGTTCAGGGGACTTTGTTATACAAGATCAGGGGACTTTGTTATACTCGATCAGGGGACTTTGTTATATTCGATGAGGGGACTTTGTTATTCTCGATCATGGGACTTTGTTATTCTCGATGAGGGGCCTTTGTTATATTCAATGAGGGACTTTGTTCTACTCGATCATGGGAATTTGTTTTACTCGATCAGGGGACTTCCTTATATTCGATGAGGGGACTTTGTTATACTCGGTCATGGGACTTTGTTATACTCGATCAGGGGACTTTGTTATACTCAATCAGGGGACTTTGTAATACTCTATGAGGGGGCTTTGTTATACTCGATTAGGGAACTTTGTTCTACTCGTTCAGGGGACTTTGTTATGCTTGATCAGGGGACTTTGTTATACTCAATGAGGGGACATTGCTATACTTGATTAGGGGGCTTTGTTATACTTGATCAGGGGCCTTTGTTATAATCGTTCAGGGGATTTTGTTATACTCGATCAGGGGACTTTGTTATACTCCATCAGGGGACTTTGTCATACTCGACCAGGGGAGTTTGTTATACTCGACCAGGGGACTTTGTTATACTCGATGAGGGGCCTTTGTTATACTCGATTAGGGGCCTTTCATATACCCGATCAGGGGACTTTGCTATACTCGATCAGGGGACTTTGTTATACTCGTTCAGGGGACTTTGTTATACTTGATCAGGGAACTTTGTTATACTCGATGAGGGGGCTTTGTTATACTCGATCAGGGGCTTTGTTATACTTGATCAGGGCATTTGTTATAATCGTTTAGGTGACTTTGTTATACTCGATCAGGGGACTTTGTTATACTCGATCAGGGGCCTTTGTTATACTCGATCAGGGGAGTTTTTTATTCTCGACCAGGGGACTTTGTTCTACTCGATCAGGGGCCTTTGTTATACTCGATCAGGGGTCTTTGTTATACTCGATTAGGGAACTTTGTTATACTCGATCAGGGGACTTTGTTATATTCGATCAGGGGACTTTGTTATACTGGATGAGGGGACTTTTTTATACTCGATCAGGGGGCTTTGTTTTACTCGATCAGGAAACTTTGTTATACTCGATCAGGAGCCTTTGTTATAATCGTTCAGGGGACTTTGTTATACTCGATCAGGGGACTTTGTTATATTCGATGAGGAGACTTTGTTATTCTCGATCATGGGACTTTGTTATACTCGATGAGGGGCCTTTGTTATACTCGATGAGGGACTTTGTTCTACTCGATCATGGGAATTTGTTATACTCGATGAGGGGCCTTTGTTATACCCGATCAGGGGATTTTGTTTTACTCGATCAGGGGACTTTGTTATACTCTATGAGGAGGCTTTGTTATACTCGATCAGGGAACTTTGTTATCCTCGTTCAGGGGCCTTTGTTATACTCGATCAGGGGACTTTGTTATACTCGACCAGGGGACTTTGTTATACTCGATCAGGGGCCTTTGTTATACTTGATCAGGGTGATTTGTTATACTCGATCAGGGGACTTTGTTATACTCAATCAGGGTGCTTTGTTATACTTGATCAGGGAACTTTGTTATACTCGATCAGTGGCCTTTGTTATAATCGTTCAGAGAAATTTGTTATACTCAATCAGGGGACCTTGTTATACTCGATCTGGGGAGTTTTTTATTCTCGACCATCGGAATTTGCTATACTCGATCAGGGGCCTTTGTTAAACTTGATCAGGGGCCTTTGATATACTCGATCAGGGGACTTTGTTATAGTCGATCAGGGGACTTTGTTATAATCGTTCAGGGGACTTTGTTATACTCGATCAGGGGACTTTGTTATACTCGATCAGGGGACTTTGTTATACTCGATCAGGGGACTTTGTTATTCTCGTTCAGGGGACTTTGTTATACCTGATCTGGGAAATTTGTTATACTCGATGAGGGGGCTTTGTTATACTCGATCAGGGGACTTTGTTCTACTCGATCAGGGGCCTTTGTTATACTCGATCAGGGGTCTTTGTTATACTCGACCAGAGGACATTGTTATACTCGATCTGGGGCCTTTGTTATACTTGATGAGGGGGCTTTGTTATGCTCAAACAGGGGACTTTGTTATTCTCGATAAGGGGGCCTTTGTTATACTCGATCAGGGACCTTTGTTAAACTCGATCAGGGGGCTTTGTTATACTCGATCAGGGAACTTTGTTATACTCAATCAAGGGCCTTTGTTATAATCGTTCAAAGGACTTTGTTATACTCGTCCAGGGGCCTTTGTTATACTCGATAAGGGGAGTTTTTTATACTCGACCAGGGGACTTTGTTTTACTCGATCAGGGGCCTTTGTTAAACTCGATCAGGGGACTTTGTTATACTCGATCAGAGGACTTTTTTATACTCGATCTGGGGGCTTTGTTTTACTCGATCAGGAAACTTTGTTATACTCGATGAGGGGCCTTTGTTATACTCGATGAGGGACTTTGTTCTACTCGATCATGGGAATTTCTTATACTCGATCAGGGGACTTCCTTATATTCGATGAGGGGACTTTGTTATACTCGATCATGGGACTTTGTTATACTCGATGAGGGGCCTTTGTTATACTCGATCAGGGGCCTTTGTTATACCCGATTAGGGGACTTTGTTAGACTCGATCAAAGGACTTTGTTATACTCTATGAGGGGGCTTTGTTATACTCGATCAGGGAACTTTGTTATACTCGGTGAGGGGACTTTGTTATACTCGATCAAGGGACTTTGTTATACTCGATCAGGGGGCTTTGTTATACTCGATCAGGGGACTTTGTTATTCTCGATAAGGAGGACTTTGATATACTCGATCAGGGGACTTTGTTATACTCGATCAGGGAACTTTGTTATACGCGATCAGGGGAATTTGTTATACTCGATCAGGGGACTTTGTTATACTCGATCAGGGGGCTTTGTCATACTCGATCAGGGAACTTTGTTATACTCGATCAGTGGCCTTTGTTATAATCGTTCAGTGAAATTTGTTATACTCAGTCAGGGGACTTTGTTATGCTCGATGAGGAGAGTTTTTTATTCTCGACCAGGGGACTTTGCTATACTCGATCAGGGGCCTTTGTTAAACTCGATCAGGGGCCTTTGATATCCTCGATCAGGGGACTTTGTTATAGTCGATCAGAGGGCCTTTGTTATACTCGATCAGGGGTCTTTGTTATACTCGATTAGGGAACTTTGTTATACTCGATCAGGCGACTTTGTTATACTCGATTAGAGGACCTTGTTATACTCAATCAGGGGACTTTGTTATACTCGATCAGGGGACTTTGTTATACTCGATCAGGGGACTTTGTTATACTCGATCAGTGGGCTTTGTTTTACTCGATCAGGAAACTTTGTTATACTCGATCAGGGGCCTTTGTTATAATCGTTCAGGGTACTTTGTTATACACGATCTGGGGACTTTGTTATACTCGATCAGGGGAGTTTGTTATTCTCGATCATGGGACTTTGTTATACTCGATGAGGGGCCTTTGTTATACTGGATGAGGGACTTTGTTATACTCGATCAGGGGACTTTGTTATACTCGGTCAGGGGACTTTGTTATACTCGATTAGGGGACTTTGTTATACTCGATCAGGGGACTTTGTTATATTCGATCAGGGGACTTTGTTATACTGGATTAGGGGACTTTTTTATACTCGATCAGGGGGCTTTGTTTTACTCGATCAGGAAACTTTGTTATACTCGATCAGGAGCCTTTGTTATAATCGTTCAGGGGACTTTGTTATACTCGATCAGGGGACTTTGGTATATTCGATGATGGGACTTTGTTATTCGATCATGGGACTTTGTTATACTCGATGGGGGCGCTGTTATACTCGATGAGGACTTTGTTCTACTCGATCATAGAATTTGTTATACTCGATCAAGGTCCTTTGTTATATACCCGATCAGGGATTTTGTTATACTCGATCAGGGACTTTGTTATATACTCTATGAGGGGAGCTGTTATACTCGATCAGGGAACTTTATTTATACTTTCATTGAGGTACTTGTTATATACTCGATGGGACTTTGTTTTACTCGATCAGGGTTTTGTTATACTCGATGGGGGACTTTGTTATGTCGATCAGGGGCCTTTGTCATACTCGATCAAGGCTGTTATACTCGATCAGGGTCTTTGTTATACTCGACCAGGGGACATTGTTGCGCCTCGACCAGGGGCCTTTGTTATACTGGATCAGGGGCCTTTGTCATACTCGATAAGGGGACTTTGTTTTCTTGATGGTGGGGCCTTTGTTATACTCGATGAGGGGACTTTTTATACTCGATCAGGGGACATTGTTATACTCGATGAGGGGACTTTGTTATACTCGATAAGGAGCCTTTGTTATACTCGATCAGGGGACTTTGTTATACTCGATCAGGGGACTTTGTTGTACTTAGTCAGAACTTATTTATACTCGATCAGTGGCGCTTTATTTATAATCGTTCAGTGAAATTTGTTATATAATCAGGGACCTTGTTACGCCGATGGGGAGTTTTATTCTCGACCATCGGACTTTATATCTCGATCCAGGGGCCTTTGTTAAACTTGATCAGGGCCTTTGATATACTCGATCAGGGACTTTGTTATAGTCGATCAGGGGACTGTTATTCTCGATCAGGGGACTTTCTTATACTCAATGAGGCTTTGTAATACCCGATCAGGGAGAAAACTTTATTTATATACTTGATCAGGGCCTTCGTATAATCGTTCAGGGGCTTTGTTATACTTGATCAGGGGCCTTTGTTATAATCGTTCAGGGGACTTTGATATACTCGATCAGGGGACTTTGTTATACTCGATCAGGGGACTTTGTTATACTCGATCAGGGGACTTTGTTATTCTCGTTCAGGGGACTTTGTTATACTTGATCAGGGAACTTTCTTATACTCGATGAGGGGCTTTGTTATATTCGATCAGGGGACTTTGTTATACTCGACCAGGGGAATTTGTTATACTCGATCTGGGGCCTTTGTTATACTTGATGAGGGGGCTTTGTTATGCTCAAACAGGGGACTTTGTTATTCTCGATAAGGGGGACTTTGTTATACTCGATCAGGGACCTTTGTTAAACTCGATCAGGGCGCTTTGTTATACTCGATCAGGGAACTTTGTTATACTCAATCAGGGGCCTTTGTTATAATCGTTCAAAGGAATTTGTTATACTCGTTCAGGGGCCTTTGTTATACTCGGTCAGGGGAGTTTTTTATACTCGACCAGGGGACTTTGTTCTACTCGATCAGGGGCCTTTGTTAAACTCGATCAGGGGCCTTTATTTATATACTCGATCAGGGGACTTTGTTATACTCGATCAGGGACTTTGTTCAAAACTCGGTCAGGGTGTTATACTCGATTAGGGAGACTTTGTTATATAGATCAAGGGACTTTATTGTCCTCGATCAGGGGACTTTGTTATACTCGATCAGGGGAATTTTTTATACTCGATCTGGGGGCTTTGTTTTACTCGATCAGGAAACTTTGTTATACTCGATCAGGGGCCTTTGTTATAATCGTTCAAGGGACTTTGCTATACTCGATCATGGGACTTTGTTATACTCGATGAGGGGACTTTGTTATACTCGATGAGGGGCCTTTGTTATACTCGATGAGGGACTTTGTTCTACTCGATCATGGGAATTTGTTATACTCGATCAGGGGACTTCGTTATATTCGATGAGGGGACTTTATTTATACTCGACCAGGGGACTTTGCTATACTCGATCAAGGGCCTCATTAAACTCGATCAGGGGCCTTTGATATACTCGATGAGGGGACTTTGTTATAGTCGATCAGGGGACTTTGTTATACTCGATCATGGGTCTTTGTTATACTCGATTAGGGAACTTTGTTATACTCGATCAGGGGACTTTGTTATACTCGATCAGGGGACTTTGTTATACTCAATCAGGGGACTTTGTTATACTCGATCACGGACTTTGTTATACTCGATCAGGGGACTTTGTTATACTCGATCGGGGGTTTGTTTTACTCGATCAGGAACTTTTTTGTTAAGCTCGATCAGGGCCTTTATTATACTCGATCAGGGGACTTTGTTATAGACGATCAAGAGGGTGCTTTGTTATACTCCGTCAGGGTCTTTGTTATACTCGGGTGGGAACTTTGTTTATACTCGATCAGGGGACTTTGTTATACTCGATCAGTAGGCTTTGTTTTACTCGATCTGGAAACTTTGTTATATCGATCAAGGGCCTTTGTTATAATCGTTCCAGAATTGCTGTTATACGATCTGGGGACTTTGTTATACTCGATCAGGAGTTTGTTATGCTCGATCAGGGGACTTTGTTATATTCGATAGAGACTTTGTTATTCTCGATCATGGGACTTTGTTATACTCGATGAGGGCCTTTGTTATATACTCGATGAGGACTTTGTTATATACTCGATCAGGGGGACTTTGTTATACTCGGTCTGGGGACTTTGTTATACTCGATCAGGGGACTTTGTTATACTCGATCAGGGGACTTTTTTATACTCGATCAGGGGGCTTTGTTTTACTCGATCAGGAAACTTTGTTATACTCGATAAGGGGCCTTTGTTATAATCGTTAAGGGGACTTTGTTGTACATGATCACGGGACTTTGTTATACTCGATCAGGGGACTTTGTTATACTCGATCAGGGGACTTTGTTATATTCGATGAGGGGACTTCGTTATTCTCGATCATGGGACTTTGTTATACTCGATGAGGGGCCTTTGTAATACTCGATGAGGGACTTTTTTCTGCTCGATCATGGGAATTTGTTATACTCGATCAGGGGACTTCGTTATATTCGATGAGGGGACTTTGTTATACTTTCGATCATGGAACTTTGTTATACTCGATGAAGGGCCTTTGTTATACTCGATCAGGGCCTTTGTTATACTCGATCAGGAACTTTGTTATACTCGGTGAGGGACTTTGTTATACTCGATCAGGGGGCTTTGTTATACTCGATCAGGGCTTTGTTATACTCGATCAGGGGACTTTGTTATTCTCGATAAGGGGACTTTGTTATACTCGATCGGGGACTTTGTTATACTCGATCAGAACTGTTATACTCGATCCAGGGAACTTTGTTATACTCGATCAGTAGCGCTGTTATAATCGTTCAGTAAATTTGTTATACTCCAGTCAGGGGACTTTGTTATACTCGATCAGGGAGAGTTTTTATTCTCGACAGGGACTTTGCTATATACTCGATCAGGGGCCTTTGTTAAGCTCGATCAGGGGCCTTTGATATACTCGATCAGGGGACTTTGTTATAGTCGAACAGGGGACTTTGTTATACTCGATCAGGGGTCTTTGTTATACTCGATTAGGTAACTTTGTTATACTCGATGAGGGGGCTTTGTTATACTCGATCAGGGGACTTTGTTATACTCAATCAGAGGACTTTGTTATACTCGATCAGGGGACTTTGTTATACACGATCAGGGGACTTTGTTATACTCGAACAGGGGACTTTGTTTTACTCGATCAGGAAACTTTGTTATACTCGATCAGGGGCATTTGTTATTCTCGATCATGAGACTTTGTTATACTCGATGGGGGGCCTTTGTTATACTCGATGAGGGACTTTGTTCTACTCGATCATGGGAATTTGTTTTACTCGATCAGGGGACTTCGTTATATTAGGTAAGGGGACTTTGTTATACTCGGTCATGGGACTTTGTTATACTCTGATGAGGGCTTTTGTTAGCATATACTCGATCAAGGGAATTTGTTATACTCGATCAGGGGACTTTGTTATACTCGATCAGGGTGCTTTGTTATACTCAATCAGGGGACTTTGTTATACTCGATCAGGGGAGTTTTTTATTCTTGACCAGGGGACTTTGCTATACTCGATCAGGGGCCTTTGTTAAACTCGATCAGGGCCCTTTGATATACTCGATCAGGGGACTTTGTTATATCCGATCAAGGGACTTTGATATATTCGATCAGGGGTCTTTGTTATACTCGATTATGGAACTTTGTTATACTCGATCAGGGGACTTTGTTATACTCGATCACGGGACTTTGTTATACTCAATCAGGGGACTTTGTTATACTCGATAAGGGGACTTTGTTATACTCGATCAGGGGGCTTTGTTTTACTCGATCAGGAAACTTTGTTATACTCGACCAGGGGACATTGTTATAATCGTTCAGGGGACTTTGTTATACACGATTCGGGGACTTTGTTATACTCGATCAGGGGACTTTGTTATACTCGATCAGGGGACTTTGTTATATTCGATGAGGGGACTTTGTTATTCTCGATCATGGGACTTTGCTATACTCGATGAGGGGTCTTTGTTATACTCGATGATGGGACTTTGTTCTACTCGATCAGGGGAATTTGTTATACTCGATCAGGGGACTTCGTTATATTCGATGAGGGGACTTTGTTATACTCAATCATGGGACTTTGTTATACTTGATGAGGAGCCTTTGTTATACTCGATCAGGGGCCTTTGTTATACTCGGTAAGTGGACTTTGTTATACTCGATCGGGGACTTTGTTTTACTCGATCAGGGGGTTTTGTTATACCGGATGAGGGGACTTTGTTATATTCGATCAGGGGCCTTTGTTATACTCGATCAGGGGCCTTTGCTATACTCGATCAGGGGACTTTGTTATACTCGACCAGGGGACTTTGTTATACTCGACCAGGGAACTTTGTTATACTCGACCTGGGACCTTTGTTATACTTGATAAGGGGGCTTTGTTATATTCGATCAGGGGACTTTGTTATTCTCGATAAGGGGGACTTTGTCATACTCGATCAAGGGGCTTTGTTATACTCGACCAGGCGTCTTTGTTATACTCGATCAGGGGCCTTTTTTATACTTGATCAGGGGGCTTTCTTATACTTGTTCAGGGGACTTTGTTATCCTCGATCAGGGGACTTTGTTATTCTCGAACAGGGGCCTTTGTTAAACTGGATCGAAGGCCTTTGTTATTCTCGATGAGGGGCCTTTGTTAAACTCGATGAGGGGACTTTGTTCTACTCGTTCAGGGGACTTTGTTATACTTCATCAGGGGACTTTCTTATACTCAATGAGGGGGCTTTGTTATACCCGATCAGAGGGGCTTTGTTATACTTGATCAGGAGCCTTTGTTATAATCGTTCAGGGGACTTTATTATACTCGATCAGGGGACTTTGTTAAACTCGATCAGGGGCCTTTGTTATACTCGATCAGGGGCCTTTGTTATTCTCGATCAGAGGAATTTGTTAGACTCGATCAGGTGACTTTGTTATACTCGATCAGGGAACTTTGTTATACTCAATTAGGGGCCTTTGTTATAATCGTTCAGGGGACTTTGTTATACCTGTTCAGGGGCCTTTGTTATAATCGATTAGGGGAGTTTTTTATACTCGACCAGGGTACTTTGTTCTACTCGATCAGGGGCCTTTGTTAAACTCGATCAGGGGCCTTTGTTATACTCGATCAGGGGACTTTGTTATACTCGATCAGGGTACTTTGTTATACTCGATCAGGGGTCTTTGTTATACTCGATTAGGGAAAATTGTTATACTCGATGAGGGGACTTTGTTATACTCGATCAGGGGACTTTGTTATACTCGATCAGGGGACTTTGTTATACTCGATCAGGGGACTTTTTTATATACTTTTCGATCAGGGGGCTTTGTTTCTCGATCTGGAAACTGTTGCATACTCGATCAGGGGCGCTGTTGCATAATCGTTCAAGGACTTTATACTCGATCATGGGACTTTGTTATACTCGATCAGGGGACTTTGTCATACTCGATCAGGGAATTTGTTATATATATATTCGATGAGGACTGTTATTCTCGATCATGGGACTTTGTTATACTCGATGAGGGGCCTTTGTTATACTCGATCAGGGGCCTTTGTTATACTCGATCAGGGGACTTTGTTATACTCGACCAGGGGACATTGTTATACTCGATCTGGGGTTTTTGTTATACTTGATCAGGGGGCTTTGTTTACTCGATCAGGGGACTTTGTTATTCTCGATAAGGGGGACTTTGTTATACTCGATCAAGGGGCTTTGTTATACTCGATCAGGGAAGTTGGTTATCCTCGTTCAGGGGCCTTTGTTATACTCGATCAGGGGACTTTGTTATACTCGACAATGGGACTTTGTTATACTCGATCAGGGGCCTTTGTTATACTTGATCAGGGTGATTTGTTATACTCGATCAGGAGACTTTGTTATTCTCGATAAGGGGGACTTTGTTATACTCGATCAGGGGGCTTTGTTATACTCGATCAGGGAACTTTGTTATACTCGATCAAGGGAATTTGTTATACTCGATCAGGGGACTTTGTTATACTCGATCAGGGTGCTTTGTTATACTCAATCAGGGGACTTTGTTATACTCGATCAGGGGAGTTTTTTATTCTTGACCAGGGGACTTTGCTATACCCGATCAGGGGCCTTTGTTAAACGCGATCAGGGCCCTTTGATATACTCGATCAGGGGACTTTGTTATATTCGATCAAGGGACTTTGTTATACTCGATGAGGGGTCTTTGTTATACTCGATTATGGAACTTTGTTATACTCGATCAGGGGACTTTAATATACTCGATCACGGGACTTTGTTATACTCAATCAGGGGACTTTGTTATACTCGATAAGGGGACTTTGTTATACTCGATCAGGGGACTTTGTTATACTCGATCAGGGGACTTTGTTATACTCGATGAGGGGAATTTGTTATACTCGATCAGGGGACTTCGTTATACTCGATCAGGGGACTTTGTTGTATTCGATGAGGGGACTTTGTTATTCTCGATCATGGGACTTTGTTATACTCGATGAGGGGCCTTTGTTATACTCGATGAGGAGACTTTGTTCTACTCGATCAGGGGAATTTGTTATACTCGATCAGGGGACTTCGTTATATTCGATGAGGGGACTTTGTTATACTCAATCATGGGACTTTGTTATACTCGATGAGGGGCCTTTGTTGCTCTCGATCAGGGGCCTTGTTATACCCGATCAGGGGACTTTGCTATACTTTCGATCAGAATTTGTTATACTCTATGAGGGGCTTTGTTATACTCGATCAGGGAACTTTGTTATACTCGGTGGTGGACTTTGTTATACTTTCGATCAGGGGACTTTTGTTTACTCGATCAGGGTTTTGTTATACCTGATGAGGGACTATATTATACTTTCGATCCAGGGGGCCTTTGTTATACTCGATCAGGGGCCTTTGCTATACTCAATCAGGGAACTTTGTTATACTCGATCAGGGGACTGTGTTATACTCGATTAGAGGACTTTGTTATACTCAATCAGGGGACTTTGTTATACTCGATCAGGGGACTTTGTTATACTCGATCAGGGGACTTTGTTATACTCGATCAGTGGGCTTTGTTTTACTCGATCAGGAAACTTTGTTATACTCGATCAGGGGCCTTTGTTATACTTGATCAGGGTGATTTGTTATACTCTATCAGGGGACTTTGTTATTCTCGATAAGGGGGACTTTGTTATACTCGATCAGGGGGCTTTGTTATACTCGATCAGGGAACTTTGTTATACTCGATCAAGGGAATTTGTTATACTCGATCAGGGGACTTTGTTATACTCGATGAGGGTGCTTTGTTATACTCAATCAGGGGACTTTGTTATACTCGATCAGGGGAGTTTTTTATTCTTGACCAGGGGACTTTGCTATACTCGATCAGGGGCCTTTGTTAAACTCGATCAGGGCCCTTTGATATACTCGATCAGGGGACTTTGTTATATTCGATCAAGGGACTTTGTTATACTCGATCAGGGGTCGTTGTTATACTCGATTATGGAACTTTGTTATACTCGATCAGGGGACTTTAATATACTCGATCACGGGACTTTGTTATACTCAATCAGGGGACTTTGTTATACTCGATAAGGGGACTTTGTTATACTCGATCAGGGGACTTTGTTATACTCGATCAGGGGACTTTGTTATACTCGATGAGGGGAATTTGTTATACTCGATCAGGGGACTTCGTTATACTCGATCAGGGGACTTTGTTGTATTCGATGAGGGGACTTTGTTATTCTCGATCATGGGACTTTGTTATACTCGATGAGGGGCCTTTGTTATACTCGATGAGGAGACTTTGTTCTACTCGATCAGGGGAATTTGTTATACTCGATCAGGGGACTTCGTTATATTCGATGAGGGGACTTTGTTATACTCAATCATGGGACTTTGTTATACTCGATGAGGGGCCTTTGTTATACTCGATCAGGGGCCTTTGTTATACCCGATCAGGGGACTTTGCTATACTCAATCAGGGGACTTTGTTATACTCTATGAGGGGGCTTTGTTATACTCGATCAGGGAACTTTGTTATACTCGGTGAGTGGACTTTGTTATACTCGATCGGGGACTTTGTTTTACTCGATCAGGGGGTTTTGTTCTACCTGATGAGGGGCCTTTGTTATACTCGATCAGGGGCCTTTGTTATACTCGATCAGGGGCCTTTGCTATACTCGATCAGGGGACTTTGTTATACTCGACCAGGGTACTTTGTTATACTCGATCTGGGACCTTTGTTATACTTGATCAGGGGGCTTTGTTATACTCGATCAGGGGACTTTGTTATTCTCGATAAGGGGGACTTTGTCATACTCGATCAAGGGGCTTTGTCATACTCGACGAGGCGTCTTTGTTATGCTCGATCAGGGGCCTTTGTTATACTTGATCAGGGGGTTTTGTTATACTTGTTCAAGGGACTTTGTTATACTCGATCAGGGGCCTTTGTTATACTTGATCAGGGGGCTTTGTTATACTTGTTCAGGGGGCTTTGTTATATACTCGATGGGGTTTTGTTATACTCGTCAGAAGGTGCTTTGTTATACTCAATCAGGACTTTGTTATACTCGATCAGGGTGCTTTGTTATACTCAATCAGGGGACTTTGTTATACTCGATCAGGGGAGTTTTTTATTCTTGACCAGGGGACTTTGCTATACTCGATCAGGGGACTTTGTTATATTCGATCAAGGGACTTTGTTATACTCGATCAGGGGTCTTTGTTATACTCGATTATGGAACTTTGTTATACTCGATCAGGGGACTTTAATATACTCGATCACGGGACTTTGTTATACTCAATCAGGGGAATTTGTTATACTCGATAAGGGGACTTTGTTATACTCGCTCAGGGGACTTTGTTATACTCGATCAGGGGACTTTGTTATACTCGATCAGGGGAATTTGTTATACTCAATCAGGGGACTTTGTTATACTCGATCAGGGGTCTTTGTTATACTCGATTAGGGAACTTTGTTATACTCGATGAGGGGACTTTGTTATACTCGATCAGGGGACTTTGTTTTACTCGATCAGGGGACTTTGTTATACTCGATCAGGGGACTTTTTTATACTCGATCAGGGGCTTTGTTTTACTCGATCAGGAAACTTTGTTATACTCGATCAGGGGCCTTTGTTATAGTCGTTCAAGGGACTTTGTTATACTCGATCATGGGACTTTGTTATACTCGATCAGGGGACTTTGTTATACTCGATCAGGGGAATTTGTTATATTCGATGAGGGGACTTTGTTATGCTCCATCATGGGACTTTGTTATACTCGATGAGGGGCCTTTGTTATAATCGATCAAGGGCCTTTGTTATACTCGATCAGGGGACTTTGTTATACTCGACCAGGGGACATTGTTATACTCGATCAGGGGGCTTTGTTATACTCTATCAGGGAAGTTTGTTATCCTCGTTCAGGGGCCTTTGTTATACTTGATCAGGGTGATTTGTTATACACGATCAGGGGACTTTGTTATTCTCGATAAGGGGGACTTTGTTATACTCGATCAGGGGGCTTTGTTATACTCGATCAGGGAACTTTGTTATACTCGATCAAGGGAATTTGTTATACTCGATCAGGGGACTTTGTTATACTCGATCAGGGTGCTTTGTTATACTCAATCAGGGGACTTTGTTATACTCGATAAGGGGAGTTTTTTATTCTTGCCCAGGGGACTTTGCTATACTCGATCAGGGGCCTTTGTTAAACTCGATCAGGGCCCTTTGATCTACTCGATTAGGGGACTTTGTCATATTCGATCAAGGGACTTTGATATACTCGATCAGGGGTCTTTGTTATACTCGATTATGGAACTTTGTTATACTCGATCAGGGGACTTTGTGATATGATCACGGACTTTGTTATACTCAATCAGGGGACACGGTATACTCGATAAGGGGACTTTGTTATACTCGATCAGGGGACTTTGTTATACTCGATCAGGGGGCTTTGTTTTACTCGATCAGGAAACTTTGTTATACTCGACCAGGGGACATTGTTATAATCGTTCAGGGGACTTTGTTATACACGATCCGGGAACTTTGTTATACTCGATCAGGGAACTTTGTTATACTCGATCAGGGGACTTTGTTATACTCGATCAGGGGCCTTTGCTATACTCGATCAGGGGACTTTGTTATACTCGACCAGGGGACTTTGTTATACTCGACCAGGGGACTTTGTTATACTCGACCTGGGACCTTTGTTATACTTGATCAGGGGGCTTTGTTATATTCGATCAGGTGACTTTGTTATTCTCGATAAGGGGGACTTTGTCATACTCGATCAAGGGGCTTTGTTATACTCGACCAGGCGTCTTTGTTATACTCGATCAGGGGCCTTTGTTATACTTGATCAGGGGGCTTTCTTATACTTGTTCAGGGGACTTTGTTATACTCGATCAGGGGACTTTGTTATTCTCGAACAGGGGTCTTTGTTAAACTCGATCGAAGGCCTTTGTTATTCTCGATGAGGGGCCTTTGTTAAACTCGATGAGGGGACTTTGTTCTACTCGTTCAGGGGACTTTATTATACTTCATCAGGGGACTTTCTTATACTCAATGTGGGGGCTTTGTTATACCCGATCAGAGGGGCTTTGTTATACTTGATCAGGAGCCTTTGTTATAATCGTTCAGGGGAGTTTATTATACTCGATCAGGGGACTTTGTTAAACTCGATCAGGGGCCTTTGTTATACTCGATCAGGGGCCTTTGTTATTCTCGATCAGAGGAATTTGTTAGACTCGATCAGGGGACTTTGTTATACTCGATCAAGGGAACTTTGTTATACTCCAATTAGGGCCTTTGTTGTAAATACGTTCAGGGGACTATGTTGCTTACCTGTTCGAGGCCTTTGTTATACTCGATCAGGGGTTTTTATACTCGACCAGGGACTTTGTTCTACTCGATCAGAGACGCTGTTAAACTCGATCAGGGGCCTTTGTTATACTCGATCAGGGACTTTGTTGCCTATACTCGATCAAGGACTTCGTTGCCTCTTTCGATCAGGGTCTTTGTTGCTTACTCGGTGCGGGAACTTTGTTGCCTCGATAAGGGGACTGTTTTCTACTCGATCAAGGGGACTTTGTTATACTTTCGATCAGGGGACTTTGTTATACTCGATCAGGGACTTTTTATACTCGATCAGGGGGCTTTGTTTTACTCGATCAGGAAACTTTGTTATACTCGATCAGGGGCCTTTGTTATAATCGTTCAAGGGACTTTGTTATACTCGATCATGGGACTTTGTTATACTCGATCAGGGGACTTTGTCATACTCGATCAGGGGAATTTGTTATATTCGATGAGGGGACTTTGTTATTCTCGATCATGGGACTTTGTTATACTCGATGAGGGGCCTTTGTTATACTCGATCAGGGGCCTTTGTTATACTCGATCAGGGGACTTTGTTATACTTGACCAGGGGACATTGTTATACTCGATCTGGGGTTTTTGTTATACTTGATCAGGGGGCTTTGTTTACTCGATCAGGGGACTTTGTTATTCTCGATAAGGAGGACTTTGTTATACTCGATCAGGGGGCTTTGTTATACTCGATCAGGGAAGTTTGTTATCCTCGTT
>NW_024757193.1:0-14219 GCF_018991925.1 Homarus americanus
ATACATGGTACAAAGAAGTAACAACAGCAATGGAAAACAACATTCCAAAAACAACATACCGTACATTACCACATGCACAATTAACACATGAAGAGAAAATGATCCAAACTAGATTCACCAATCTATATGAATACACCAAAACACACGGGTGGAGCAATGACACCACAATATTATACAGGAATCTAAAAGAAGAACTGAAAGACATAAGCAAGAACAAACACAATGAAACATGGAACAAGCTGATCCAGGATACACAAGCAGACTACAAAAATCCAAAAGCATTCTGGAAGAAAATAAAAAACCTAATGGGAACAAACTCGGAAGAAACTAGCTACATAAAGGACAAAAACGGTAGAAAGGTAACAGAACCACACGATAAAGAACCAATATTTAGAGAATTCTGGAAGAACATATTCAGAATAAATGACGAAGACAATAGAAGCTTCTGCCAAGAAACAGAACAGGCAACTAAAACATATTTGAGCCAGAACACAGAGAAATGGAAACCTACCAATAAAATCAACCTCGACTTATTAGACATAAACAACCCAATAATTGCCCCATTAACTAAAAATGATATTGCAAAAACAATTGCAAGTTTCAAGAATAAAGCACCTGGCATAAGCCAAATTAATAAAATCGTACTTCAAAACATTCCTCAGTCTATGATCGAACAGCTCAAAAATATATACAATGCCTCACTTGCAACTGGCTTTTTCCCTACCAAATTTAAATTAGCCAAAATCAGACTCATTCCGAAAGCAGGAAAGAACCATACTCAAGCAGAAAACTACAGACCTATATCATTATTGGAAACACCTGGTAAAATATTGGAAAAAATAATCAACAACAGACTGAGAAATTTTCTAGACCAAGAAAACAAATATAACCCGAGACAGCACGGCTTTCGAAAACACCGAGGAACCAACACAGCAATAGCTCTAATATATGAATCAATTGCAAATGCTGCAAGTAACAGAGACCAATGCAACATAATTCTGAGAGATGTTTCAAAAGCATTTGACAAAGTGTGGCATGAAGGATTGAAGTTAAAAATAATCAAATTGGACATGCCTACCAATATCACAGCACTATTATGTAATTTTTTAGATAACAGACAGGCCAAATTAATAATCGACAACCATCTAGGACAAACCTTCATCCTTCATAGCGGAGTTCCCCAAGGCAGTAATATATCGCCGACGTTATACACTGTATACACGGCAGATATGCCGCAACCACGTCAATCAGAATACATCGCTTACGCAGACGATGTAACACAGATAGTCAGGTACCCGGGAAAGTCCAAACAAATGATGGCTATTAGAACATGCAGAGAAATAGAAGTAATAAACGACTATGAACGTAAATGGAAGATAAAAACCAATGTACAAAAACTCCAAATAATTCACATCGCAAAAACAAAACCATTCCCTATTATTGTTAACAACCAACAAATACCATACGCTGCCAAGGGAAAAACATTAGGACTCAAGATATCCAGATGCGGAATAACACCCCACATTAACGAAAGATTAGCTATGGCAAGATCACAACTTACTAAGCTCAAAAGATTCCGCCAATTGGAAACCAACACGCAATTGCACCTATACAAAGCACTGATCAGACCACACTTAGAATACCCCCCGATACCTCTGAACACAATCTCAAGAACCAATCAACTCAAATATCAAGCAGTGCAAAATATAGCCCTCAGAAGAGCGGCAAAACACCAACCACCATACACACAAACAGTACAAGACATACACACAGAACACGGCATAGACCCACTCAACATCAGAATACACACCCAAGCAAATGTAATATGGGAAAAAATCGAGCAAGAACAGGATCCCATACTAAACCAACTAATTGAGGAAAACAACAACACATCGCACGGATGGTGGCCTAGAAGCAGGAAAAATGATAACGAAGAACCAGAGCCTCTATATACAAAATAACAACAAAATAACAATAAGAAATAACAATAAAAATAACTAAAAGATGGGGATCATCCCTCCAGTGCCACAAGGACCTGGAGAGACCCCCCCTAACAAAATATGCCCTCAGGACACCTTAGAACAACCTAGCTTAGCTTGGCTGAGACCGGCCTTCCCTAACCCCAAGAACCTCTCAACGCAGCACAGTTACGGAAGACAAAAAACTCGTCTCCGCAAGGTGGATAGCCCACCTGCTGTTAACCTTCTCCTCTACTTCCCACTTCTAAACTTTACCTTGTACTATACCCTTCTCCCACTCTCAGAGCCACTGCTCTCTTCTCTCCATATAATCATCATCATCAGTTTTCAATTCTCTCGCTCCGCGCCACGAGTAACTGTGCCGCCATGCCTCCCAAAACTTCCGGAAAGGCTGCCAAGAAGGCTGGAAAGGCCCAGAAGGCCATTGCCAAGGGTGACAAGAAGAAGAAGCGCAGGAGGAAGGAAAGCTACAGCATCTACATCTACAAGGTACTGAAGCAAGTGCACCCCGACACAGGAGTCTCCTCCAAAGCTATGTCCATCATGAACTCTTTCGTGAACGACATCTTCGAGCGCATCGCTGCCGAGGCTTCCCGCCTGGCGCACTACAACAAACGCTCCACCATTACAAGTCGGGAAATCCAGACAGCTGTCCGACTCTTGCTGCCCGGTGAACTGGCCAAGCATGCCGTGTCTGAGGGCACCAAGGCTGTCACCAAGTACACCTCTTCCAAGTAAGAGGTTACTTGTGCACAACAAACACGCCATCCCACTACTACAACTTAATCGGCTCCTTCGGAGCCACAGTTACATGTTAAAGAGACAGTTACCGACAGTGATATATTGAGAGGGAAATAAATAAAAAAAAATTATAATAATCTGCATTCTCTATTGGCGTAGAAACAGGACTAAATCGAAACATTATAAATAAATAAATAAATTCTGCGTGGAGTACTTTTACACCCACTGCAAAGTGACATACATGGAGTGTGTTTGGGTTTCATTTCTTGTTTGCAGCACGCCTATTTCATGTAAACAATTCATTTTATTTTATTTTATTGAATTTTCTTTTATTTTAGTTATTTATTTACTTACTTATTCTTTATATATTAATTTGTTACTAGCTCTTGTTTTTTGCACCCACCCACCTCCCGAATTGATGACCTACTATACATTCGTGCCTGCACGACTGTTACCAACTTACCGTTAGGCGATTTGGGTAACCGAAATTAACGCTCTCCTACCACCAACCATTTCGATTGTCATGAAAATTATCTTCAGAACAGTTCTTTGGCCCTGAGAAGGGCCGAGTTATAGATGTCTGGTAGGTTTTGTTGTGCTTTTTCTTTTTCCCCAAGGAAGAGGACTTAAGCACGCTCTCCGCGGATGCGCCGGGCCAGCTGGATGTCCTTGGGCATGATGGTAACGCGCTTGGCGTGAATGGCACACAGGTTGGTGTCCTCGAAAAGACCCACCAGGTAAGCCTCAGAGGCTTCCTGCAGAGCCATGACGGCAGACGACTGGAAGCGCAGGTCAGTCTTGAAATCCTGGGCGATCTCACGCACCAGGCGCTGGAAGGGCAGCTTCCTGATGAGTAGCTCTGTGCTCTTCTGGTAACGACGGATCTCACGAAGGGCGACGGTTCCGGGCCTGTAACGATGGGGCTTCTTGACACCACCGGTGGCTGGGGCGGACTTGCGAGCTGCCTTGGTGGCAAGCTGCTTCCGTGGAGCCTTGCCTCCAGTGGACTTGCGGGCAGTCTGTTTAGTACGGGCCATCTCGACGACGAAATAGTCAATACGGGCGGCCCGTTGTTGTTGTTGTTGTATAGATTGTCGGACCGTAGTCCGACACGGGCCTTTGCCTATAGGCGGCCCGTTTGGTGGTTCCGGCTGGAGCTCCAGGAGCAGCCAGACCGGATTGGGATTGGAGGTGGTCCCACCTGCAGATTGGAGGGATACTGCAGGTTGCAAGTGTGAGCGGACCCCCGATCAGTGGACGCTTACCACCGGCCCCCACTCTTGGACGTGGTCAGCCTCGGAGTGGCGCGCCCCCCGAACTGGGGTCCGCACTTGCTGGGAGAGGATGCTTTCTAAGCTATCTGGGTGGTGGGTATCGTGTGATGACCCGGAGTAGGTGGTGAATGTGGTCTGTGTGGGCCTTTCGGGTTAGAGTGGCCGCTGGTGTTGTGTGTGTTTCTTGGGAGATTTGAGTTCTGTCTCGGAGGCTTTGTGTGACCTCGCAATCGAGGAGATAGTGTTCAAGTGGGTTGGCTGCTGGCTCCTGACAGTAGGTGCATTCCGTGACGTCATTTCCGATCATCTGCCAGGAGCACTTGTACCCTAGTCGTAGTCGGTGAAGGCTGACTTGGGTTTGTCTTGGAGTTTTCTTGTCTGCGAAAGGTGGTTCCCCTTTTGTGGCCGCCAGGTACCATTTGGCTGATTGGGAACCAGCGTTGAGTGCATGAAGGAAGCTCTTTTTGATGTGGAGCTTGGTAGTCTTTCTGAGGTGATTCTTGATCTGTTGCACACTTGCTGGAACTTGGATGTGTACGCTACTAGAACGTGTAGCTGCCTTGGCTGCTTCGTCTGCCACGTCGTTTCCTCCGATCCCTACATGACTGGGAATCCAGTGTAAGACGACTGGTCGGTTTTGGCTTTGGAATTCCTGTAGCTGTGCGAGGATCGAGGTGATGATGTGGACGTTGTCTCTTGGTTGACTGTGTTGCAGCGCCTGCATGGCCGATTTCGAGTCCGTGTGAATTATGACGGACTTGTTGTGTTGTGTTGCAGCGTGTTGTAGGGCCTTTGAGATTGCTACCAGTTCTGTTTGTAGGGTGGAGCAGTCGTTGGAAAGTCTCCATTTGAGGGTCTGACCTTGGGTGTAGAAGGCCGCTCCGGATCTGTGATGTTTTGGGTCCACCGAGCCGTCTGTGAAGTATGATGCTGCATCAGCCGGTGTCTCGGTGGCTATGGCTTGGAGAGATATTTTTTTGAGGTCCTCCTTCTGGAGGTTGGCTTTACTATCGCCGAGGTCGGTGAATTTGAGTGTGGCTGGTGGAGGGCTCCATGGTGGAGGAACAGTGTAACCATTGTCTCGTGTGTCTTGGTTGTTCTTGACGAGTGTTTCTGCTTGCAGGTGTCGGATGACCTCGCTTGCCTCGTGCGACCAGGTGGCCCCTCGCACTCTGTGGTCGAGGTGGAGGGAGGCACTGATTCGAATCTTGGCAACTGTGGGCTTGTCTGCTCTACAGATTTTGGCGAGGAGACCGGCTGTCACCTGCTTGACTCGTACTGCCAGGGGTGGTAGCTCGGTTTCCATTTGCAGATTGCAAATTCTGGTCCACATGGGTGCTCCGAGCATGGTCCTGAGAGCATTGTTTTGAATGACTTCTAGCTTAGCTATTTGGTCTTCTCTCAGTCCAATGAGTGCTGGAGCACTGTAATCTACCAGCGATCTGATGGCGGCTGTGTAGTAGGCTTTGAGCACATGAAGGTTTGCTCCTGCGGATTTGCTGGTGAGCGACCTCATTATATTGTGTCTGCTCTTCGTCCTGTGCCTGAGATACTCGAGTTGCGGCTTGAAGGTGAGTTTCTGGTCAAACCAGATTCCAAGACACTGGTGGGCGTTGGTCCAGACTACCGGCGTGTTTTGTATGGAGAGCAACTTGTCTGGTGTGTCTGTGCAGATGGCCATCGCTTTCGACTTGGCTGGATTTATCTTGAGTCCAAGTCTGTTGCACTCCTCTTCTATAAGTTGGAGTGCGTGTTGCGTGTTGGCTAGTCTGTTCGATCCTCTTACTATAAGCTGTAAGTCGTCTGCATAGCATAGGAGCTTGGCTGTTTGTCTGAAGGGAAGTTTGACTAGATTTTCCATCAGGACATTGAACAGCATTGGACTGAGGATGCCTCCTTGTGGGGTTCCGTTTTCATGGACCCTGTAGCTTGAGGTTGCTCCCTGAAAGCGTACTCGTGCTTCTCTCTGTGTGAGGTAGTTCTGGATCCACCCCAGCAACCTTCCTTTGACGCCTTTTTTAGCGAGCGTAGTTGTAATGGCCAAAGGATTTGCTAGTTCGAAGGCTTTCTCCAGGTCGAGGAAGACCACCAGAGCTGGTTTGTTGTCCACTGTGCTGAGTATCTCGGCGATGTTGTTGCCTGTGCCGGTGTTCTCGGTGTAAGCAAAGATGTGAGGGTGTGGGCTGCCTACTTTCCACTTGAGTCGGTTGAGAGCCATTCTTTCTCCGGTCTTCGCTATGCAGCTGAGAAGGGAGATGGGCCTCGGCTTGTCTGGTTCTCTGGGCTTCGGAATGGGCTGTATATCTGCCTTCTTCCATTCCGGTGGGAGTCTTTGTGCTGTCCACGAAGCATTGATGGCTTGCAGCAGAGCCTCGTGTCCGGCTGTACCGGCATGAGAGAGCATGGAGTAGGTTATCCTGTCGGCCCCTGGAGCTGTATCCTTGCTTCGTTTTAGCGACTTCTGGAGTTCTTGCTGGTTGAATGGTCTGTCAGTGTCATCTTCACTGTTGCAGGCCTCTTGGATCATCTGGAGTCTGACCTGTCGCAGACGCCGTTGTGTCTCCTCCGCCTGTCTCGGGAGGTTCTTCGTTGCTGCTCGGTCAGAGAACAGTTTTGCAAGTCTCTCGGCTTCCTCTTCTGGGTTGGGATGAGTTGGTGGTGGTGGTGTTGCCTTCCCAGATGCCCTTCGGATCTGGGCCCACATCTTGCCAAGGGTGGTGTGCTCGTTCAGTTCGGAGCACCACTTGAGCCAGCTTGCGTTTTTAATTTCTTCCTTCTCTTCCCTGGTATCCTTGACTATGACTTGCAGGAGATGTCTGTTTGTTGCCGTGGGATGTCTCCTGTAGTTTCTTCGGGCCATGTTCACTCTGTGGTTGAGTTCTTTCACCCTGGGACAGTAGTACCAGTAATCATTGTACTGTCTTGATGTGGGTTTTGTTTTTGGGATAGCCTCTTCTGCCGCTAGGTGAAACGCCTCGACCAATTGGTGGTGGAGGGTTGTCTCATCCGCGGGTGCTGCGCCGGCCGGCTGTGATTTTTCGCGCCACTTAGCCAGGTGTTTCTTGAAGAGTCCCCAGTCTGCCTTTTGAGTGTTGTATCTCCATCTCGGGGGGGGTGGAGTGGGGAGTTTGTTCACCTTGAGCGTTGTTAGGGTGGCGAAGTGGTCACTGGTCAGCGTGGGGTGTATCTGCCAGGAGGCCGAAGGCTGTAGTGCACTGGAGACGAAGGTTAGATCTAGCCTTCCTCCCCTAGTGTGGGTGGGCTCTCCGGTGTTCAGGAGGCAGATCTCGGGTGTATCTTGAAAGGTGGTGTATAGGTGTAGGCCGTCTTCATTTGTGGGGCTTGCCGAGCTTAGGAAGGGATGATGTGCGTTGAAATCCCCTCCTATGAGTGTGGCGTGGTCAGCGGCCGAAGCAAATAATTGAGTAACCTCCAGTGAGCCCCTTGGGTTCTTGTAGATGTTGTGAACAGTTAATTCCCGTTCTTGGAGGGTTACTTTGACGGCCTGTGTCTCGATGTTTTCCCCACATGGAAATTGCTGCGTGACATCGGCGGAGGGTATGCTTGACTTGACCAAGATCATACATCCTCTTGTTGACGCCTGCGTGAAATGCCTCCTGTATGTCTTGTACCCGCTGAATTTGAAACAGTGGTGTTCTTGTAGAAGTGTTTCTTGTAGGAGTATGATGTCAAGCTTGTCCTTGGCTGCTGCTTCTTGTAGGAGGTGTTTCTTGTTTTTGATGCCCTGAGCATTCCATGTTAGGATGTTCAGGGTGCTGACGTTTTCCACCACTGTTTCATCGGGGACTTCTGGTGGTCCTCGATGGAGATGTCCAAGTTCGATTCCAACTGAATCAGGTCCATGTCTTCGTGTTCTGTGGTTTTTGCCTTCTGGGCCGTGGTTCGGTTCAGGGGAGTTGAAACGTCCAGTTTCTTTCTGGGAGCTGTCGGTATCTTGGGAGCTGTCGGTGTCTTGGGTTCTCTGGTGGCCTTCTTCGGTGTAGAGTGTACCTCGGCTGTTACTCGTGTGCGGACCGGCGTGGCTTCCTCCACTGAGGTGGCTGGAGCTGTGGCGACTTGCCCGAGGACGCTCCCCATGAGTATTTGGAGCTGTGTGGGTTGGATCTTGTGGCCCAGTAGTCCGGCTAGGCCCTCCGCGAAGGTCGTCAGTACATTGGCTAGGTCTGATATGTGTATCATTCCTTCTGGTGCCTTGGTGTGTGCTTCTTTTGTCTTTCTCGTGGTTGTCGTTCTCTGCTGCTTGGGTGGCTGAGGTGTGGCTGTAGTGAGGCCAGGAAACTGGGCTGCACTTTGGGTGTTGACTGGCTGAGGAGGTTGTCTTTGTTGTTTGGGCCTTTGGGTTCCCCACACGAAGGTACTTGGTGGGGCTGGTGTGTAGGCGGTGGGGGCCGGTCTTGCTGCTGGTCGGTTTGCCTGGACCCTCTTTGTTCTCTCGGAGCATCCAGGATTCCAGGCGTGGTGTTTGCCCCCGCAGTTGGCACACTTGGGGGCAATTTTTTCCCCATTTTTCAGTTTGGTGAGGCAGGACTGTGTGCCGTGCTTCTGTGCGCAGACTGCGCAGATTTCCCTGTACGTGCACCTTGTCTGATGGTGCCCGTATTTCTGGCATCTGAAGCATCGCAGGGGCTCTGGGACGAAGGGCCTCACTTCGTAGATCCCCCAGGTTTTGAGGTCTATGGTGCTGGGGGGTGAGCCGTAGTGCGTTATGAGGACTTGTTTCGTGGTGGCCGTCTTGTCGGACAGGGGAGAGCATCTCTCGGCTTTTAGGATCTTCGGGTGGTTCTCCAGGGGTTCGAGAGGTAGTTCCTTTGGGTACCGGAGGACTACCGACTTCATCAGTTTCTGGGCGGGGTCTAGCTTGGTTGAAGTAATGGTGGTGGTGTTTTGTAGGTAAGTGTCGAGGGTGGTGGCGGAGTTCTTGTCTTTGGGGTGAACGATCATCTCCCCCTTTAGGTTGGGCCGCACTGAGAACTTGGCCAGTGGGTTTTGCTTTTCCATCTCTGTGACGGCGGCATATGTTGTTTTTGCGTCCGTTTTCGTGATCCGGAATTTTGGCAGTGTCGTTGGAGGTGAGCTGGTGGTGGTGATGGGTGCCTTGGGGGCTGCTTGACGGCAATCGTTTCCCGAAAAGGCACGTCGGCGTTTCTTATTTTCTACCTTCGTCCAGTTGTCCTCAGTAGCGGTAGCAGTGGTGGTGGTGGTGGAGGTGGTGGTGGTGGTGGAGTTGTTGGAGGTGGTGGCAGAGTTCCTACTTTTCAGGGCTTCGTTGAAGGCGCGTAACTGGTCTGCTTTCTCTGTGCGAAGCCTGTCGTGGTTCGGGTCGTCAGGTTGGCGGTTCAGGCGGGGATCGCGGTTAGGAGGGCGTACGCGCTCCATAACCGGGTTTTTTTTTTTTTTTTTTTTTTTTTTAATCCTACCTATTCCGGTTGAGTAAATAGCAAAGGAATTACAGCACTCCCCACTAGCTGGTGGTCGTAGAGTGGTTCCTGAGCTTCTCTCACGGAGCCCCGATTGGGGAAGCCTACTTCCTAGTGTATGTGACTGCTCACTTATAGACGTGAGCTAAGTGTGCCTATTTGGGAAGGATAAGGATTGCTACCCTCTTTCCAGGTGGACCCGCACGATCACGGTTTTCCTGGAAAGACTCGGCTGGGGAGGGTTTTGCTCCGACCCCCTTTCGTGTTCACAATCTCCTGGGAGGGAGGTGAACAGTTACAGGGGGGACCGCAGGACGAATACACTTTTGAGGGTGCAGGTCCCTAGGCCAGAGCGAAAAAGGAAAAATAGTAGTAGAAGGAAAAGAGCTCAAACCACGCCGGGAATATCGCGCTATAACTGCTCTCCAGCTGGAGTGTGGGTCACTCACACCACCAGTGGGGAGGGCAAGCTAATGCTCGATAAACCGAGAACGCTCGTGAGTTGTTGTGGACGATGACAGTCGTGGGTGGTCCGGTCCGGGAAGATGGCCAACAATGGTACAAGGGAGAGGGCGGTCTTCAGAGTTCCGGGTCCAGCAGGAGGTCTTGTTGAGAGGTCTTCTTCGTTCAGGAGCGATGTGATGAGTGGGGCGGCCCGGCAGGCGGGCGGGCTTATATACAGACATTCTCCACCTCAGTGGCCACCTCATTGGCCACGAGTGCCGCATGCGTCATCCGCAAGCTACGCCCCACCTCCAAGAGGGAGGGACGGCCTTGGATGAACGATACTACCGCTGCGTCCACAGCACGCCACCTACTCCCACCAAACCGTGGGCGAAGCCACACCAGGACCACCTGTAGTAGCAACCACAACAACATGACTGGACGAGGCAAAGGAGGCAAGGGACTTGGAAAGGGTGGCGCCAAGCGTCATCGTAAGGTGCTTCGTGACAACATCCAGGGTATCACCAAGCCCGCCATTCGTCGTCTAGCTCGGCGTGGAGGTGTTAAACGTATATCCGGCCTCATCTACGAGGAGACCCGCGGCGTCCTCAAGGTGTTTCTGGAGAACGTCATCCGTGACGCCGTCACCTACACCGAGCACGCAAAAAGGAAGACCGTCACCGCCATGGATGTGGTTTATGCCCTGAAACGGCAGGGCCGCACCCTTTATGGTTTTGGTGGTTAATCAACCTGATGGACGGGCGCACACCACCACCACCACCACGACAAACAAATATACGGACCTAATTTTAGGTCCACATTTAAATCGCTAAAGAGTTGGTTAGACACTGAGTAAATCGTTGAAAATATATCCAATAACATGATCCTCTCTAATTCTGGACTTGTGGTATGAGTATAGGTTGTGTGTGAACGTGTTGGAACCACTTCCTAATAATTGTCAGTCAGTCAGTCAACATTCACCTAACCTCCAGGTACCTCACCTAACTTCCTGTAGCGTCACCGAACCTCACGAAATGTAACCCAATGTAGTTTATAATCTATCCTAACATGACATAACATAACCACGCACTATATTACTTCGGTAAGAGTAATGAGTTTTAATACGCAAAGTTGCAGTTAGCATTCATTCATACATACATACATACATACATACATAACATGCTAGTGGCAGGGGGGATTGAAGTGAATTTTAGGAGGATAGAATAGGTGCAGTGGCTAAACAGCGCTTGCGTGAGGGACTTTAAGCAGCAACTCGCCTGGATGCGGCAGGATAGAGTCAGGTCAAGCGTCCGGTGCATGTTGGGTTCCGCCATGGTTTCTCAGTGTTTGGTCGGCTTGATTGTGTGTGTGTTGTTTTCTTGTTTGGAGGAAATGTCTTGGTATTCTTCTTCTTAGCTTGAAGTTGATTTTCTTCTAACTCTTCTCCTCTTGTTGTTCGTCTTCCCCGTGTCTGCTATCATTCTGTAAAGACTCTATATATGTATGTAGGTATGAGTGAGTAACAGTTGCCGGTTACAGTGATACTTCATATTCGCTGGTGTTGTACTGTATGGCTTCGGTATTTCTTAATATACAAACGGCACCGTTAGGGGATTGAGGTATTTAAAAACCAGCCTACATTACTTATATATAGAAATAAATAATGTGGCTTGGACAATAATGACGACTACTCTCTCCTACCTAACCCAAACAAGGGCTTTTCGAAAGTATACATTGGACACAATTGACTTAGTACATACATTGGTGGTTTAACAAAAGCCCTCATTAGAGAAAGGTGAAGGAGCACACAGTGAACATACAGATTAATGTTTGCACGCATAGATCATGTAAGGTGAGGTGTTGAACACCAGACACGTAGTGTAGTAACTCCCTCACAGATGGCGTTATGAGGGGCCTGATGATGTAGCAGTTACCTCACAGATGGTGTTATGAGGAACTTCACATGATGATGCTGTAGCAAAACATTCACTACGTGGTGTCGTAGCATCTTGGGGACACCACGTGGTCCACATGACTCACTCATTCAAGTGGGTGAGGTGTGGTCCCAGGCCTCTCTATCGTGGAGTCTCAGGGGAAGTATAACCGGGTACCTGGGACCTCACTGTGTGAAGGTGGTTAGCTAGCTTGGGTAAGACTCAACTGCCGAGTTGTTTTTCACTGAGTTAAGCACTGTTCACCACTATTCATCACTGGTTCCATTCCTTTGCCAAATGAGATAGTACCTTATGGCAAGAACTTGTTGATAGTCCGGTGGGGAGGAGGGTTCAGGGGAGTGAGTTGGTATGGGCCAACATATAAATAATAATAATAATAATAATAATAATATTTAACGGTTTATTGAAAGAGCTTGGCAGCCAGAAGGCTGAAAATATACAGTTACATATTTGGGGAATGGGTTACGAATTACAAATAATATACAAGTAACATGAGTGACACAAATAAGACATATAATAACTAGCTGGGGAAAAGCTCAAACTACAGTTCATTTCAACATATTGACAGTGCAAGGAGTAGTGTTTACTGGGAGTGAGTACACTGATTTATTACAAGTTATCGATAATTTTTACAATGGTTGGGACTGGGCTGTTCTTATAGCGATCAGTTCGTGCACGTATGGGCTGGGCTGGATGCGGTTGTGGTGTCAAAGAGCAATTCTCGGACTAGGGATCTCAGGTGGTAGTAGGAGCCGGTGTCGGGGATGGTGTAGAAGCTTCTTACCAAATTTGCAGATGAGGTCGTGGTGATGGTCAGTGAGAGTCTAAAGAGTCGGTCAGTGTGTTGAGCGCTTCTTGATATGTGGAGTAGGAAGGGTAGAGAATAATCTTGCATGGCCTCTTTTGCACTTTTTCTAGGTGTTTACGTTGTGTGGCATTTAGGGAGGAAGACCAGGTGGAGGAGGCATAGGTGAGCTTGGGAAGTATGAATGTTGTGTAAACACTGAGGAGCTCGTGTGCAGGAACACCGAGGGACTTGAGTCGGCGTAGGAGGTGGAGACGGAAACTGGAGGATTTGATAACTTCACTGACGTGTGGTTTCTAATTTAGTTTGTTGTCTATATGTATGTGTGTGTGTGTGTGTGTGTGTGTGTGTGTGTGTGTGTGTGTGTGTGTGTGTGTGTGTGTGTGTGTGTGTGTGTGTATACTACTGTACTTTTTAGATCCTCCTACGCAACCTAACCTATTATAGTTAAGTATAGTAGGCTATACACTATTTTGTTAGTATGTGTTATAAAATGAAATTGCATGTGTGTGTGTGTGTGTGTGTGTGTGTGTGTGTGTGTGTGTGTGTGTGTGTGTGTGTTATTATTATTACATGCTAATATAATACTAAGTTGCCCGCCAGATTTCCTCAGAGATGGGAGGAGCACATTGGCGGCGGTGTTGTTTATACTCCGCCCGATTACTGATTCCTATTCACCGAGCCAGAGCTGGCGGGCGGCGTGTTATGTGCCACGTTTTGTTTCCCATTGGGCGTACCGCTCAGCTGGGGAGTGGGAGATTTCATAAAAAGAAAGTTTGAGTGGAGAGCACACCTTTTCCTTCACATACAGTTATCTTAGACCATCTACTAGTATAATAGTTTGCACAAAAATACTCTACACTCTTTCTAGGTTATTGTTATGTTGTTTTTTTTTTTTTGACTTCTCATCAGATTGTGCATTCAACTAATATACACTATTAGTGTGTTTATTATTATGTTTTATAGTATTATTTCGTATAATATTGGGTAACACAATTATAGTCACTAATATACACTATTAGTGTGTTTATTATTATGTTTTATAGTATTATTTCGTATAATATTGGGTAACACAATTATAGTCACTAGTATAGTTTATTATTGGGGTTTATAGCAGTTTGTGGTCTAATAGTATCATGCTTTATGGGTGGTGTTCTATGTAGTGATGATTAGGCAATAAAATATGCTTTGGGTGTTTATAGCAGTTTGTGGTCTACTAGTATCATGCTTTATGGGTGGTGTTCTATGTAGTGATGATTAGGCCATAAAATATGCTTTTGGTTTATTGCTAACAAAATATACTTTGCTCTACCGCTGTCGTGCAAAACATGGTGAAACTTACATACACAGTTAATAAAGTATTCATGGAAGAAGAAGAAGAAGAAGAAGAAGAAGAAGAAGAAGAAGAAGAAGAAGAAGAAGAAGAAGAAGAAGAAGTACGAGGAAGAATTGTGGAGGGAATGAACAGTGAGACAATGTAAAGCCTCCGGGATGGCGGCAGCGTTTCTGTTATTAATATATAATAAGACAATAGGAAAATATGTTGTTGTCTCTACCTGTATTATTACCTTTGCGATAGCATG
>NW_024757194.1:0-10229 GCF_018991925.1 Homarus americanus
ACATTAGCTGCAACATTACACATAGTCCAGTGTATGTGTAGTGAGGGACATCTACCTAAATAAGTTACAGAATGTGGAGTTGAGGCAAAAAAAATGTTGGGACATGTTTGAGATCATCAGTTGAGCCAAACGTTTATACTCAATATTGTTTTAATGGTATTTTAGAGCGACCGAAAAATGTAAACAAAATGGCCGGCTAGGCTCGGGGGATCCACGAGTCCTCTTATAAAGGATCGATAATATATGAAAACAAATCAGATTAATTTAAACACATTTCCAAGAGTATTAGATCCTGTAAAGAGAGAAAATTAATACTTGATATTTGTAGCTTTTTTTTTTCGTCCGTTTTCGTCTTGGTTAAAACAATTGTGGTGGTGTTACCTGTTCCAAACGGTAGACATCAAGGAAATAGATCAAGACCTTAATACTCAAAGGTACACATGATGATTTGTTCCCAAGTCCGAGGATATACTTCACAAAACAGATTAACTTTAGGACACAATGATGGCGAACAAAATAACATCAACATTGCGTATAGCACATATCTTGCTTTGACTCTTAACTCTTGTAATTTTCCGTAATGTTAGTGAATGAAATTGAGATTCTGGGCATATTTTCCTGTTTTTCTTTCTAATCAAGTGTAAAGGAAGATGTACTGTTTATTGATGGATTTGGTGATGTCTTAATAGTGTATTAGTGTGTTAATATTACACAGGTTTGGTATAGTGGTGACGGTAATGTAGTGTAGTAAAATTTTAACACATGGAGGTGAATTTGTCTTTTATGTTGAGGATTTAAGAACATAAGAACATAAGAAAATAAGGAGTCTGCAATAGGCCGGTTGGCCTGTGCATGACAGCTCCTGTCGAGAGTTACTACCACTCTCTATCTATGAATCATCTTTTAGAAACTTTCAGTTCCCTTTCAGTTACTAAACTTCACTCAATCACCACCCTATTTGACCAGTTTCTTCTATCTCTCCTCTAAACTAAACTTGCTCAACTTGAATCAATTTGCTCCGGGTCCTATCCTTGGATAACTTTATCTATCCCTTTATTGATTTCACCCACTTGAAAATATTTCCTCCCCGCACTCTTCGTCTTTCTAGGGAATTCAAGTTAAGTTTCTGTAACCTATCCTGATATGGAAGGTTTCTAAGTCCCGGAATCATTTTTGTCATTCTTCGCTGCACCGACTCTAGTGAATTTATATCCATTCTATAATAGGGGCACCAGAACTGAACCGCATAATCGAGGTGCGGCCTGATTTGTTAAAAGGAAGATCTGGTGGACGGGGATAATTGTCTGGTTGTGATGGACACGGCTCACCTAACCTAACCCAATCTAACCTAACCCAACCCAACCTAACCCAACCTAACCCAACCCAACCTAACCTAACCCCTATATATGTATGAGATAAGGTTCTGATTCAAGAACAAGATGCACAAGTTCGAATCCAAATTGAGCTGTAGGGTTTGTTGACTAATTCGGGGCTTCACATTCATAAAACTCTCAAATGGGATACGACTAAACCCGAAGCCCCATCTTCCGTCGGTCGGTCGTTGGTGTCAGGTCAAAGTTCAGTTTGTAGTTCACCTCCTGTGATATGTGTCATTTATCGAAACGAAACATGAGGTTAACCTGAAAACAAAACCTCGAAGCAACACGTATAAACAGGGTCGAGTTTTCATCGGATTTTACGTCATGAAATTTTCCATCTTGAGAGAGAGAGAGAGAGAGAGAGAGAGAGATTGATTGATTGATTCCGATGCTGAAATTAACACTAAAATTTTATACTGTAAATGAGATAAATGCAGGTAAGGTTGGCGTATGGAATTATTGAAGGACGATCACAGAAATGTTTTACCTGTTTCCTGTGATGTAAGTCCAAAATGGTGTTAATTGTCATGGGTTTATACGTCCAAAATGTTCTTCATATCGTAGGGTTTTACATCCAAATATGCCATCCAAGTCCATATGTCCATTCATCCAGTTAGCTGTTTATCCATCCACCGATTCACCCACCTACCCATCTCTCATCCCATTCAGTCACCCATCTACCCATCTATCCTCCCATTCAGTCTCCCATCCATCCATCCATCCATCCCTCCATCCATCCTTCCATCCATCACACGAGGAATAGAATGACCCACTTATAATTTTTCTCTTTCCTGCTGCACTAAGGATCAACCACCCAGAGTGGTATGGCTACCCTGAGTAAGTACACTCTGTATTCCTCCTTTACTCTATTGTGGGTGTAGGTGGTGGGTAGTGTGTGTTTGTGGGTGTAGAACGTGGATAGTAGGTTTGTTTGTGGGTGTAGGGCGTGGATAGTAGGTTTGTTTGTGGGTGTAGGGCGTGGATAGTAGGTTTGTTTGTGGGTGTAGGGCATGGATAGTAGGTTTGTTTGTGGGCGTAGGGCGTGGATAGTAGGTTTGTTTGTGGGTGTGGGGCGTGGATAGTAGGTTTGTTTGTGGGCGTGGGGCGTGGATAGTAGGTTTGTTTGTGGGTGTGGGGCGTGGATAGTAGGTTTGTTTGTGGGTGTAGGGCGTGGATAGTAGGTTTGTTTGTGGGTGTAGGGAGTGGATAGTAGGTATGTTTGTGGGTGTAGGGAGTGGATAGTAGGCTTGTTTGTGGGTGTGGGGCGTGGATAGTAGGTTTTGTTTGTGGGTGTAGGGCGTGGATAGTAGGTTTGTTTGTGGGTGTGGGGCATGGATAGTAGGTTTGATTGTGGGTGTAGGGCATGGATAGTAGGTTTGTTGGTGGGTGTAGGGCGTGGATGGTAGTTGTTTTGTGGGCGTAGGGCGTGGATAGTAGGTTTTGTTTGTGGGTGTGGGGCGTGGATAGTAGGTTTGTTTTTGTGGGTGTGGGGCGTGGATAGTAGGTTTGTTTGTGGGTGTGGGGCGTGGATAGTGGGTTTGTTTGGGTGTGGGGCAGTGGATAGTAGGTTTGTTTTGTGGGTGTGGGGGCGTGGATGGTTAGATTGTTGTGGGTGTGGGCGTGGATAGTATTAGGTTTGCTGTGGGTGTGGGGCGTGGATAGTGGGGTTTGTTTTGTGGGTGTGGGGGCGTGGATGGTAGGTTTGTTTGTGGGTGTAGGGCGTGGATAGTAGGTTTGTTTGTGGGTGTAGGGCGTGGATAGTAGGTTTGTTTGTGGGTGTGGGGCGTGGATAGTAGGTTTGTTTGTGGGTGTGGGGCGTGGATAGTAGGTTTTTTTGTGGGTGTGGGGCGTGGATAGTAGGTGTGTTTGTGGGTGTAGAGCGTGGATAGTAGGTATGTTTGTGGGTGTAGAGCGTGGATAGTAGGCATGTTTGTGGGTGTAGGGCGTGGATAGTAGGTAGGTTTGTGGGTGTAGGGAGTGGATAGTAGGTTTGTTTGTGGGTGTTTGGGAGTGGATAGTAGGTATGTTTGTGGGTGTAGATACATACATTGTTAAGAGGAATAAATCAAAATGGGAAGAAGATTAAGATAAATATACTGATGATTAATGGTACAGGAGAGTTAATAAAATTGATATAAATAGATAAATACGGTAGATAGATAGATAGATAGATAGATACAGTAGATAGATAGATAGATAGATGTATGATTTTGTATACCGCAAGAGTAACTAAATATTCCTGTACCTGTATTTTCTTTCAGTTACAAAATACACAGGATTATAAATATGAGTATGCACATTGCACATCAGGTGTTACAGTCAGTGGTAATATTTTGTAATACTCTTAAGTGATTAGGTAACAGAGGAAATAGACGGATACTAACGGAGAGTTTTTGTAGAATTAGACAGACATTCAGACAGTAAAACTTCTTCCGACAATACAAATTTTGACGGTGGAATTTATACACGAGAGTGTATGGATAATTATGATGAGCTGAATTATGACATCTACGTCTGATAATCAGTTGTTTAGAATGGATTATTATTATTTTTGTTGAGTTATTTAACAGTTCGAGAAAAGGTTTATTATGGTACTATGTCCTATTATCACACAAAGTCAAAATTGAAGTAAAATAACCTATTATACTGTATTATTTTAAACAATACATAAGAACATAAGAACATAAGAATGGAGGAAACTGCAGCGGGCCTATTGGCCCATACTGGGCAGTCCCGTTTACACCCAACCCCTATTGCTCATATGAGCATCCAACCTATGTTTGAAGCAATACAGCGTATTCGAGTTAATAATGATATTTGGTAACTTGTTTCATTCATCCACTACTCTGTTTCCAAACCAGTGTTTACCTATTTCACGCCTAAATCTAAATTTGTCTAATTTAAAACCATTATTACGAGTTCGCTCCTGGTTGGATAGTTTGAGTACCTTTGTAATGTCACCTTTGTTTAGCCCTGCCTTCCACTTATACACCTCTATCAGGTCGCCCCTCGCTCTACGTCTCTCAAGGGAGTGCAAATTAAGAAGCTTTAACCTGTCTCTATACGCAAGGTTCCTAATGCCCGGGATTAGTCTTGTCATTCTCCTCTGAATTCTTTCCAAGGATTCTATATCCATTCTGTAATACGGTGACCAGAACTGAACTGCGTAATCCAGGTGTGGTCTCACAAGAGCAAGATACAGTTTTAGGATGGCCTCGCTAGTCTTGTAACTAACACTCCTTTGTATGAACCCAAGTACTTTATTAGCCTTGTTACGAGCAAAAACACATTGTTTACTTGGCTTAAGGTTCTTACTTATCATTACTCCTAAATCTCTCTCGCAGTCGGATTTCTCTATGGCATCGTTGTTCATCTGGTATCTGGTTTCCTGTTTACATCTCCTATACTGAGTACTTTACATTTGTAGACGTTGAATTTCATCTGCCATTTTTCAGACCATTCGAAAAATTTGTTTAGATCTTCCTGTAGTTTTGCCGAGTCCTCGTCAGATTTGATAACACGTCCTATTTCAGTGTCATCAGCAAATATACTTATGTTGCTGTCAATGCCGATATCTATGTCGTTTATGTATATAATAAATAATAGTGGTCCAAGTACTGAGCCTTGGGGAACTCCACTTGAGACGTTGCTCCAATGGGACTTAGTGCCGTTAATGCTCACTCGCTGTTTCCTGTCCTGTAACCACGCCCTAATCCATTTAAGGATGTCACCTTTGATGCCATGAGCTTCTACCTTTCTAATTAGTCTTTCGTAGGGGACTCTGTCGAAGGCATTGCTAAAGTCGAGATAAACCACATCATAATTGTGCCCCTCGTCCACCGATTCGAAAACTGATGAAAAGAATGTTAATAGATTAGTTAGGCAAGAACGTCCGCTTGTGAAGCCATGCTGGGAATCATTGATCAATCAGTGCTTCTCCAGGTGATTTCGAATAGAGTTTGAAATGATTGCTTCCAGTAATTTACCTACTATTGATGTTAGACTGATTGGGCGGTAGTTAGAGGATAGTGATCTATCCCCCTTCTTGAAAATCGGTATTACATTCGCTATGCTCCAGGATTCTGGTACTACACCTGTTTTTAAGGACATGTTAAACAACTTTGCTAAGGGCATACTAAGCTCTTCCTTACATTCCTTTAATACTCTGGCAAATATCTCATCAGGACCAGGTGACTTATTAGGCTTTAGTTTGTCTATTTGCTTACTAACATCGTTACTAGTCACTACTATCTCACTTAATTTGTTTTCTTCACTATCTCTGAATAGAGTCGGTTCCTCGGGTATTCCCTGGACATGCTGGATAATATACCATCTACTTAAGGAGGTGATGTAGGTAAGGTAGATTGATATTTTAACATTAATTTACTCAGTTTCTTCTTAGTATCGGATTTTTTTTTATAGTTTTTTATTCTGACAATTTATAATGCAAGCAGCGTTCACATGTTGTCAACCGCCCTCAAGTGTACAAGAAGTTTGGACTGTAACTGTACCGTCAATAAGTGGCTGTAACTGCACCGTCAATAAGTGGCTGTAACTGTACCGTCAATAAGTGGCTGTAACTGCACCGTCAATAAGTGGCTGTAACTGTACCGTCAATAAGTGGCTCTGTATTCTGAACACAGGGGATCTCTACAGTGTAACCTACGAGTATAACTGTGGTGAAAGAACTGCTTCCCCGCATTATGTTGAGGAAGATTCGTATACAAACTTTTTGCCGTGACTTTGTAATAAAAAAAATCTTAGGGAAAATATATTGAATTTATTTTTAATGTTTATTTATTTATTGTTGTCGTTGGTGTTTTTTTTTTTTACCGGGATGTGTGTTATATTCACGAAAATGGAGTCAAGACAAATGTTGGATATGTTTATTTCTGTTTATTTTGTTTTATTTAGTTTTATTGTAGTAATTGTTATTCTTTTTTATATTCTCACTTATTTTCATTTTACTGTTTATTCGTTTTCTTATTTTCATTTTATTGTTCAATAATTTTCCATTCATTCTTATTTATTTATCGCGTTGGTGTATTTCATTTATTTGCTATTCTCTTAGGTATTTCACATTTGCATTAATTAATCTTCAAATCATTGGTTGCTATTTTTATCATACTAGTTTAATGTTCACCTCAGCAGTCAACTGACTTATGTCTAAACAATGTCTACCACTGTTTTAGCCAGACTTAGTTATGAGACTTGTAATTCAGTATCCATTACGTACCGTTTATCAGTGTAATTTGTGGTAATGGACTGCCCAATGTAATTATATATATAGTCTTACTGAAAAAAATGCGGTGTAACCAAGATTAAGTTTTATAGAGTTTGTATTTAAGGATTATTCTCCTATATTTCTCTTAGATTCTGAATTTATTTTTGTTTTATTATTTCAGTGTATTGTAATGTGTAGTTAGTTACACTATAGATATATAATAATTGCTTTAAGTTTGGTTGGGAGTGTGGAAGGTGTTGTGGTGTGTGATGTACAGGTGTGTACAGGTGGTGGTTACACCTGACTTCGAGGCAGATGTGTATAGGTGCCAGATACACCTATGGTTACAACACAGGTGTATCCGGCAGCAGTAGTAACAAAAGGGCTATATGGGCTCCGGCGGCCATGTCGTGACACCGGCCGGCAGAATCCCCCGGTGAAAAAGGGAAACAAGATGGCCGTCCCCCATTCAATATGTAAACAACTCGACCTGAAATTTTGTTTATTGGACATTTTTCTCATTAGGGAGTCGAACCCTTGTTTTGAGTTGGTGTTCAACTACCGTGGCTGACGGCCATCACCTGTGATTCAACTGGTAGAATTAAGTGTAATAATAATAATAATAATAATAATAATAATAATAATTAACGGTTTATTGAAAGAGCTTGGCAGCCAGAAGGCTGAAAATATACAGTTACATATTTGGGGAATGGGTTTCGAATTACAAATAATATACAAGTAACATAAGTGATACAAATAAGATATATAATAACTAGATGGGTAATAGCTCAAACTACAGTGCATTTCAACATAGTGACAGTGCAAGAAATAGTATTTACTGGGAGTGAATACACTGGTTTATTACAAGTTATTGATAATTTTTACAATGGTTGGGACTGGGCTGTTCTTATAGCGATCAGTTCGTGCACTTATGGGCTGGATGCGGTTGTGGTGTCAAACAGCAATTCTCGGGCTAGGGATCTCAGGTGGTAGTAGGAGCCGGTGTCGAGGATGGTGTAGAAGCTTCTTAACAAATTTGCAGATGTGGTCGTGGTGATGGTCAGTGAGAGTCGAAAGGATCAGTGTGTTGAGCGCTTCTTGATATGTGGAGTAGGAAGGGGAGAGAATAATCTTGCATGCCCTCTTTTGCACTTTTACTAGGTGGGCATCTTATCAAATGAACCCCTGTCCTAATGGGCCCTAGTCCTAATGGGCCCCAGTCCTATTGGGTCCCAGTTTTAATGGGCCCCAATTCTAATTGGTCACATTTCCAATGGTTCTCAGTCCTAATGAGCCTCAGTCCAAAGATACCACAGGCCTAATGGTTCCAGTCTTAATAGACCTCAGTCTTAATGAGTCCCAATCCTGACGGCTCCCAATACTAATGGGCCTCAGTCCTAATAGTTTAAGGTTGGGACCCATTAAGGCTTGCTTCTATTTACCTTACAAGCACTGTGTTCTACCGTGTCATCCCGTGTGTGTGTGATTTCCCGTGTCAGGTGGTATAATGCGCAGGTGAGTGGCTGCCAGGTAGGGTGGGTGAGGGTGGGCACCTTGATGCAGGGGAAGGTGAGTTCCTGATGCTGATTCACACCAGTGTCATGATGAGGTAATCTTATCACCTTATTAGTGTACGATGAGTGGGTGGGCGTGGTGTGGAGGGGTGGGGGCGCGTAAGGGGTAGGCAGCAAGGGGCGTGGTGTATGGTGGGGGGATGGTAAGGGGCGTGTAGGGGTAGCTAAGTGGGCGTGTTGAGTTGGGCAAGAGGGAGGCGCGGTGGGTGTAGGGGCGTGTATAGGAGGCGGGAAGTGGTGATGGCGCGCGCCACTAATCGCTCTGACCTTACTGAACACAACCCATTATACAGCATAATTAGTGTTGCTTCCATCAGCCTCACACAGTCAAACACACTATTTACATTTTCTCTTCACATATATTTTATTTTATTCGTTTCAAGTGGGACTCGAATTTCAGCCTTGGAGTAGAAGAGGAATTTTTTTAGAAGTTGAAAAGAAATCGTGTTTAGTTGAAGACGAATGTGTTCTTATATAAAAGTGAAGGAATTAACCAGACGTGTTTGATTGTTTGGGAGTCTCTATCTCTCACACTCGAGTCCAAGATGTCCCCCTTGAGGACGGTGTTCGTGTAACGTCGTCAAACTCGCTCTTGGTTTTTATTCAGCAGGAAGAGCTACACCCGCCACCTGGTGTTGGCCGTGTCTGGTGACCATCATATTAACAAGGCCGCTCTCTCGTGCCTTGTCCACACGCCACCCCCACCTCCATATTGTACCGTTTTGGCCTTTATTAACGGTGGTGTTACTACAGGCAGCGTGGTGTGGGGGGAGGGCCGCTGCTTCACATTGTTCAGTCTTTGACGTGTAACACAAAACGTGAGATGTTGTGGTCCTTCACTACCTCACAACACACACACATCTCCTAGTTACCACATGCTGTTGTTATTAAAGCTCCACCAATGAGTACGCGTCGCTGTCTCGTCCTTTGCTCCGCCGACCATTACAGTGTTTAGCTGTAGGACTCGCTGCCGTGTTTGTTTCATGTAGCGACACTAAACTCCCGGTAATTTGTAGGTGTTAAGCTGGAGCGTTTGAGCTATTGTTGTCGTCACCTTGTTGATGTTTTGTAGGTCCGTGTTGGCTGAGGATTGTTGTTAGTGTTTCTTAAGGCATTAATAAACTAGTCATGAGGTTCTATAGGAATTATATCCTGCTGTTCTTTTTGTTCTTGTTCTTTTTATTGTTGTTGTTGTTCTTCAGTTGCATAATTCGAGTTGTGATTATCAGTAGAAGTTTGACGGGCTGGATTCTCTTATCGTTTCTTTAATTCATAAACAAGAACCGTAAACACAAGAGCAAAACAAAGACATAACCAATGAACTGAAAACAAATATATTGAAGGTTTAAATTTCTGGGATAGATTTAAATAGATCTTGGGTATATTTTCTCGTTCTTAGTGGTCAGGCCAGGCCAGGTCAGGTCATGTCATGTTAGGTGTACCGAATACGCTAGCAGAGGTGGTCAGATGCCTTGGGAATACTGCAGAGTAATTGAGGTCAGGTCAGGTGGCCTCAATACCTGCTTCAAGGTGTAATAGAGGTGAAAAATAATGGCTTTCTTGATTGGATCTGGTTAAGTCAGGTCAGGTAAAGTCAGATACAGAGGCTGGGTGTATGACTGTGGGTTGGTGGGTGTATGACTGTGGGTTGATGGGTGTATGACTGTGGGTTGGTGGGTGTATGACCGTGGGTTGATGGATGTATGACTGTGGGTTGGTGGGAGTATGACTGTGGGTTGATGGGTGTTTGACTGCGGGTTGGTGGGTGTATGACTGTGGGTTGGTGGGTGTATGACTGTGGGTTGGTGGTGTATGACTGTGGGTTGATGGGTGTATGACTGCGGGTTGGTGGGTGTATGACTGCGGGTTGGTGGGTGTATGACTGTGGGTTGGTGGGTGTATGACTGTGGGTTGGTGGTTGTATGACTGTGGGTTGGTGGGTGTATGACTGTGGGTTGGTGGGTGTATGACTGTAGGTTGATGGGTGTATGACTGGGTTGGTGGGTGTATGACTGTAGGTTGATGGGTGTATGACTGTGGGTTGGTGGGTGT
>NW_024757195.1:0-12024 GCF_018991925.1 Homarus americanus
TAATGATTTCAGTTAATAAGGACATAAACGATATATTACTATATAATTTAGTGAAATTCTGGTAACCAAACACACTATAAATGACAGAAACTTATATTAACATATTTATTATAAGTTTTTGTTAACATACCGTTTATTATGAACCTTTCCAAGTCCACTTAAAAGATATCTCATAAACACGTAAATATTGTGTCGACTTTTTAACACTAATTGATGACGTCAGGCAGCTATCAGGGCTACCAACATATCGGAAAAAATCAGTAGTATTATCTAAGAACATTATTGTTATTAGTATTGATATGAACGCTATTAGGGTCTCCTCCAGGTTATCTGTATATAAGCCTCGTGTATTAACGTATTGTCTTGTTGTAGTGTGTATCATGTATTCTGACGTAGTTGTAGTGCGTCTCATGTATTCTGACGTAGTTGTAGTGCGTCTCATGTATTCTGACGTAGTTGTAGTGCGTCTCATGTATTCTGACGTAGTTGTAGTGCGTCTCATGCATCTGACGTAGTTGTAGTGCGTCTCATGTATTCTGACGTAGTTGTAGTGCGTCTCATGTATTCTGACGTAGTTGTAGTGTGTCTCATACATTTTGACGTAGTTGTAGTGCGTCTCATGCATCCTGACGTAGTTGTAGCGCGTCTCATGCAACTGACGTAGTTGTAGTGCGTCTCATGCAACTGACGGAGTTGTAGTGCGTCTCATGCATCTGACGTAGTTGTAGTGTGCCATGCATCTGACGTAGTTGTAGTGTATCATGCATCTGACGCAGTTGTAGTGTGTCATGCATCTGACATAGTTGTAGTGTGCCTCATGCATCTGACGTAGTTGTAGTGCATCTAAAACACTCCTGACGTGGTTGTAGTGCGTTATATATACCTTCTGACGTAGTTGTAGTGCGTTATATACATTCTGACGTAGCTGTAGTGCATCTAAAACACACATGACGTAAATGTAGTGCGTTACAGTATATACATTCTGACGTAGCTGAAGTGCGTCTTATACACTCTTGACGTAGTTATAGTGCATCTAAAACACTCATGTCGTGCTTTGATGTGCGTTATATACATTCTGATGTAGTTGTAGTGTATCTAAAACACTCTTGACATAAATGTAGTGCGTTACAGTATATACATTTTGACGTGGTTGTAGTGCGGTATGTTGGTGAGGGGTAGTTTGTGGGGGGTGTTGGTGAGGGGTTTGTGGGGGTGATGGTTAGGGGTGTTGGTGGGGGTGTTGGTGAGGGGTAGTTTGTGTAGGGTGTTGGTAAGGGATGGTTGGTGTAGTGTTGGTGAGGATGTCTACCGTTTTCGTTCGATAATGACTTGTGTACTGTATATGTTAACCTTATAGACCGTGTACTAACCTAGAGATGCGAACTAAAACACCGTAATAGTTGTTGAAACAGTAATAATACCATAACCTCAAGAACAACAACAATCTACGGCGCCTTACTTGATCGGGTTGTGTTGTAGTTGTGGGGTCCTCGTGTGATGTAGTACTAAAGGAAGCAATAAAAGCAGTATCTATCCCTCTGATGTACAGTTGCCAGCAAAAGTCCTCCCACAGCCCTGTGTAGCAGGGCTGTGGGAGGACTTTTGCTGGCAACTGTACATAGAATCATAATCAGATGAGATGTGACAAAGTAGTCATTAAGTATCACTCCGAGGGTACAGCCAGCCTGGTATGTTATCAGCGTGGAGAGTCACAACAGTATTGCTCTAATGATGTGATGTAATCAGCGTCCAGGTAAGGCCGGGGTAAGACTGGTAGGGGTGTTCCTTGTTGTAAATTGTCCACCGCGTCCCCCCTCACCCTCCTCTACCCTCGTGCCTGCTCCCGTTCATCTGATGGTAATGATAGCGTCAGGTTTTATTACGGGAGAGTATTTTGAGGGGTGGGGCGACCCATCCTCCCAGCCCTTTCCCACCTCGCCCTGCCCCGCCCCACCCAGCCCCGCCACCATACCCCTCGACCACAGACTTCCTACCTCCACACCTCGCCTTAGTTATCGTTAAGAAATGCATTAAAATATCTTCTTTCAGATTGTATTTTCAAAATCAGTCTGGTATTTCGGTATTGTTTTGTAGATTGAAGTTACTACGGTGGTGGAGTACCGTGCCAGGCAGCCCGAGGGTCGTGGCCACCCGTCACCGTTTTACACGTCAGCTAATATATTATTCAACAAAACACAATGACACATTTCATCTGCATCCCCTATTTTTGTTCGTTTTCATCTTTTGAATGGCATCTTTGATCAGTTCCTCGATATATCGACAGAAGTCCATAAACTTTCGTTAACACATGTGTGACAACATACTGAATCCGCAACTGATATCACATCAGATTAATGGAAGTTCTCCAAAACTGAATTATTCATGATCTATCATTATGACCAAAATATGTTGACAATTTTATTGGGTAACTGTCTTTAATTTTTTGCCTTATATCTTCAAGATTTCAGAATATTATTTGGAAAACGATCGTAGGTTTGAGGGAGACAGTAGCACACTTTTCACATTTCTTTTGTGGCCATCTTTGTCCGGCGGACAATCGTCGCGCGGCCGCTACGCACCACCACATTGAAATTTTTAACCCCAGTGTTGCCGCATTCACGGTTTTGTACCATTTTTAGTTACGTATTTTTCCTGACATCAGAAAAATATCAAAGCGATCGGTATGTTAAAATGACCTTTCCCTCTCCGGACAATGTGGACCAAATTCATATCCCCTTTCCTGATAGCCTCTCGACATGGAACACAGTCGCATACTTTCACCGGTTCCGATGAGATATTTGCCAGAGTATTAAAGGAATGTAAGGAAGAGCTTGTATGCCCTTAGCAAAGTTGTGAAACATGTCCTTAAAAACAGGTGTAGTACCAGAATCCTGAAGGATAGCGAATGTAATACCGATTTTCAAGAAGGGAGATAGATCACTATCCTCTAACTACCGCCCAATCAGTCTAACGTCAATAGTAGGCAAATTACTGGAAGCAATCATTTCAAACTCTATTCGAAATCACCTGGAGAAGCACCGATTGATCAATAATTCCCAGCATGGCTTCACAAGCGGGCGTTCTTGTCTAACTAATCTATTAACATTCTTTTCATCAGTTTTCGAATCGGTGGACGAGGGGCACAATTATGATGTGGTATATCTCGACTTTAGCAAAGCCTTCGACAGAGTCCCCCACGAAAGACTAATTAGAAAGGTAGAAGCACATGGCATCAAAGGTAATATCCTTAAATGAATCAGGGCGTAGTTACAGGACAGGAAACAGCGAGTAAGCAGTAACGGCACTAAATCCCATTGGAGCAACGTCACCAGTGGAGTTCCCCAAGGCTCAGTACTTGGACCATTATTATTTATTATATACATAAACGACATATATATCGGCATAGACAGCAACATAAGTAAATTTGCTGATGACACCAAAATAGGCTGTATAATTAAATCTGATGAGGACTCCACAAAGCTACAGGAAGATCTAAACAAATTTTTCGAATGGTCTGAAAAATGGCAGATGAAATTCAACGTGGACAAACGTAAAGTACTCAGTATAGGAGATGTAAACAGAGAAACCAGTTACCAGATGAACAACGATGCCATTGAGAAATCCGACTGCGAGAGAGATTTAGGAGTACTGATAAGTAGGAACCTTAAGCCAAGTAAACAATGTATATTTGCTCGAAACAAGGCTAATAAAGTACTTGTGTTCATACAAAGGAGTGTTGGTAACAAGACTAGCGAGGTCATCCTAAAACTATATCTTGCGCTTGTGAGACCTCACTTGGATTACGCAGTTCAATTCTGGTTACCTTATTACAGAGTACAGAGACAGGTTAAAGCATCTTAATTTGCACTCCCTCGAGAGACGTAGAGTGAGAGGCGATATGATAGAGGTATATAAATGGAAGTCAGGGCTGAACAAAGGGGACATTACAAAGGTACTCAAACTAACCAACCAAGAACAAACTCGTAACAATAGTTTTAAATTAGACAAATTTAGATTTAGGCGCGAAATAGGTAAACACTGGTTTGGTAACATAGGTTGGATGCTCATATGAGCAGTTGCGGTTGGGTTTAAATGGGACTGCCCAGTATGGGCCAATAGGCCCCCTGCAGTTTCCTCCATTCTTATGTTCTTATGAGACTGTCCCCTATGTGCGAGAGGACAGAGTCAAAATTCCCTTTTCTTTTGGGGGTATAACGGTCGGTCCGCGGCCTTTCCCGATTCACTAGTTTTTACTAATGCAATAGGAGGCAGAGGACCCGAAAACCCGGACTAAAACGAAATGGGAAAAACTCACTCCTCCTCAACCCCGCTGTAACAAACACTTAATGTGTTGTGCAGGTCGAGGTGAGGTGGTGCGATGTGTACCAAGAGTGAGGGTCACCGGGCAGGACATAGGGCGCTCTGGTGCCTGGTCACGACGCTCACCACGCCACCGCCATCACACCGAGGTTCCGGGAACTGATTCATTCATATCGATTGTTAAGTACAGTGACGCTGCCAGTTACGAGATGTCCACGTCTTCGCCCGACCACAGCTTGGTCATGTCTACAGCTTGGCCATGTTTACAGTTTCATGTCTACAGCTTGGCCATGTTTACAGTTTCATGTCTACAGCTTGGCCATGATTACAGCGTCATGTCTACAGTTTGGCCATGTTTACAGCGTCATGTCTACAGCTTGGCCATATCTACAGCTTGGCCATATCTACACAGCTTAGCCATGTTCACAGCGTCTTGTCCATAGCTTGGCTATACACCACACAGCGCTCCAAGTCCATAGCTTGGCCATGTTCACAACCTGACCACATCTACAGCTTGGGCAAGTCCACAACCTTTCCACGTCCACAACACGGCCATATCATAGCTTGGCCATATCATAGCTTGGTCATGTCTAGATCTTGGCCATATCCATAACCTAACCAAGTCCACAACTTGGCTATGTGTACAGCTTGGCCATGTCCACAACCTGACCAACTCCATAGCTTAGTCATGTCCACAACTTAGCCATATCTACAGCCTGGTCATATCTATAATCTGGCCATGTACACAACCTGACCACGTTTGCAGCTTGGCCATGTCGCCAATTAAGTCTGGCCATATGAAGAGACTGGCTGTGACTTCAGGCTGACAATGATCACATAATATGGCTACAGTTTAGCTTCAGGTGTACATATATATTAGCCTTATTTATAGCTGCAACTTGTTTATAGCTTCGCCTTATCTATAGCTATACTTTATAGCTTCACCGTAATAGCTTCACCGTATTAATAGTTTCATCGTATTTATAGCCTTACCGTATTAACAGTTTCTGCATATTTAAAGCTTCACCGAATTTATAGCTTCACCGTATTTATAGCTTCACCATATTTATAGCTTCACCATACTTATAGCTTCATATTATTTATAGCTTCACCATATTTATAGCTTCACCATATTTATAGCTTCACATTATTTATAGCCTCATATTTATAGCTTCACTGTATTCATAGCACCTTATTTATAGCTTCACCATATTTATAGTTTCACCTTATTTATAGCTTCACCGTATTTATAGCTTCACCTTATTTATAGCTTCCCCATATTTATAGCTTCACCGTATTTATAGCTTCACTGTATTCATAGCTACCATATTCATAGCTTCACCACATTTGTCGTTTTTAGAGTGTACACAGGCTGCCTGGGTCTATAATTAATCTGACCGTATACACAACCCTCCTTACTAACTATAATCTGGCCGTATACACAACCCTCCTTACTAACTATAATCTGGCCGTATACACAACCCTCCTTACTAACTATAATCTGGCCGTATACACAACCCTCCCTACTAACTATAATCTGACCGTATACACAACCCTCCCTACTAACTATAATCTGGCCGTATACACAACCCTCCTTACTAACTATAATCTGACCGTATACACAACCCTCCCTACTAACTATAATCTGGCCGTATACATCCTCTCTCCTCCTCACCCCCCACTAGCTATAATCTGGCCGTACCACATCTCAGTCCACACCGCCATACCTAAAATTCTACAGCATTATCCGACTGTCAGTAGAGGTGATTATTATATGCCGTGACGGTATTGTATTTTGCTTAACGGCTACAGTAGTTAAGATGCTTATGTTTGTAAAATGAACCTAACCTAACCCCACCAGAGGTAGTGTTAAGGGTGAAATAAACTATGGGGGTCTAATCTTCATGTGATCCCTTAACACCATATAGCTTGCTCTCTTTTCCTGACATAGATTTTATAGTACCCAGATATCATTGTTTGCCAGATCGTGTTGGTGGTGATGTTATCCTTGGACCGTAATAGCAGAGTACTGTATTTGCTTTGTGGGTACAGTACTCATGACTGTATTCGTATACCTCAACCAAATGATACTTTGTACCCTTCAACACGTAACAAACCCTCTAGCTTCAGTATTACCTCCCTATTCCTCTTCCCTATTCCCCCTCCCTATTCTCCCTTCCTATTCCCCCTTCCTAGCATAGATTTGATATGTAAATTTGCCTACTATAACCAGGTGCTATTGTAAAGATATTATCAACTGTAGCATGTAAGGTAATTACATGATAAGATAGCATAAAACACACACACACACACACACACACACACACACACACAGCTGTTACACAAAAAAAACAGGTAGGAACAGGTAAGATAAACACTTCGTCAGGAGGAGGAACGCAGCAATCATCCCATGCAGCCGTACAGGTGATGGCGTAGTGTGGAGAGAGATATAGGACATGGCAACCTGCAGGGGACACCAGAAGATTACAGTGTGTGTGTAAGTAAATAATAATGATAATAATAATTAACGGTTTATTGGAAAAGTTCTGCAGCCCGAAGACTGAAAATATACATTGGACAAAAATGACTTATTACATACAAAGACATGGGGTGGGTGGGTCGTTTAACAAAAGCTTTCATTATTGAAAGGAGAAGGAATAATGATTGAACATACAAATTATTATAGTTTACAGTTGATGGCCCGGGCCTGGACTGGTCATGGAGACACCAGGTGGTGTGGGGTTCACGTGGTGTAGTAACTCGTCCTCGGGTGTTGATATGAAAGACCTCACGTGTATGTGTGCGTATAGATTTATTCGTTTTGTTTATCATAGATTGCAAACATAACTAATTTTATGGTCCTTTCGTTCCCTCTCTATAGATTTTCATAATTTTGTTTGGTCTTTATTATTATTATTATTGTTTTTATCTTTTTTGGGGGGGGGTGTGTTATTCTCTCTCTCTCTCTCTCATCCAGATATGTATATTTGACTGAAATACTTTTAATCTCTTCATGAACTTTTATTACAATACTGTAATTATAACTTGAACGTCGTATTAGAGGTTTACTTTATAAAGTGACTTATCAGAAGGAGAGAAATGACTGCACTGGACAATCCCTCGAGTGACGTCTTCAGATTCCTAGTTAAATCTCATACATTGTCTTCTCTTAAGGGAACATCCAGTATGTATACAGTCAGGGATAAAAATTCGTTCCATCCCATTATGAAGCAGCATCGACCTCAAATGAGACAACAGTCAGTTCGGAGACTCATTCTCGCGACTCGGTTTCACCACAGGAGCGAACTTTTATCCATGACTGTATTTTATTCATTTTTATTTTTTGATGAGAATAAAATCTTGGCGTACTATTTGCATGTTTTAGCATTTATTTATTTATTTTGGGGTGGGGGGGGGGTGTATGAAGGTTTGTCATTAATTCTGGACTTAAACCTTATGATGGGAGTGCTTAAGAAAAGTTTGTTACCTCAGTAGTTTTTTTTCTTTTGATAATTGCAGAATGTAAACACCATCATTTGAGAGCCGCTTCAGCGCTTAATGCATTGAGTGACGTCATCAGCCACTCGAGTTTGTCAAAAATTTAACCCCTTGAGTACGATGACTTAACCCTTTGAGTACGATCACTTAACCCTTTGAGTATGATCACTTAACCCCTGAGTACTATAACTTGACCTCTTCAATACACTGACTTAACCCCTTGAATATTTGCCCTCCTCCTAGTCACAGGCCTGGCATTTGACATTATTAGGGACCTGCCACTCTTTGCCATAAACAGATAAAATGTACCGGGAACTTTTCCCCCACACACTCATCATTCTCTCACTTTATGTAACTTGACAGAACCTATGACCCTTCAGGCTTTTACGCCCTTAATGTACGAGTCATAAAGGCAAGTATGAACTTTTCATACTTCCCTGTTGGGCGCTGTAAACGCTTCTGCGCTTCACCTTGCACAGGATGTAAGGGGGTGCCCAATAAACTAGCCCCGTCGGGGGCAAATCTGAATCTGAATCTTGAATATTTGAGGAATAAGTCGTCATACTCAAGCGGTTAAGTCATCGTACTCGTGTCGTTAAATCATCATACTCGTGTCGTTAAATCATCATACTCGTGTCGTTAAATCATCATACTCGTGTCGTTAAATCACCATACTCATATATTTAAGTTATCGTTATTCAAGGTGTTGAGTCATAGTACTTATGGGTTAAGTCTTCGTACTCAAGGGGTTGATGACGTCACAACAATCATTAAGCGCAGAAGCGGCTTTCAAGGTTAGGTTAGGTTAGGTTAGGTTAGGTTAGGTTAGGTTAGGTTAGAATTACACAGAACATTATGTAATTTGCTGATGTTTTAAGCTATTGGACTTTGATTGGGCTTTATTATATATAAGTAGTTAACAGTTATTTGTTTCACACAGTTATCTGGATTCTGGTAAGGCCTTTCTTTAAAGTGGTATCAACAGATGTCTTTGAGCTGGTTTTTATCCTTGAGTGTGTGTCCTTTAGAGGCACAGACGAACTTGTTGGTTGGTTGTGCTCGCTGGACGACAGGTGGAAGGCTGCCGGACACACCTGCACCAGCTCACATACTCAACCTGTAGAAGAAGTAATTGTCTTGTTGTTCTAAAGTGGATGTTTGATGTTTATAGTAGGAGTCACAGATGGTGTAAACAGAGTAACGATCAGTACAACAACAGATTTACCAAAGTGTACTATTTATACACACAAAATACATATGTAAACATGTATTTTGTTACTGTGATTTCTTCTGAGATATCATAACAGTGATAAAGACCTTTTAATTTTCCTGATGCTGGGATAATTGTTTGTCTTATGCGTACGGATGTTACTGCTGTCTACACACACACACACACACACACACACACACACACACACACACACACACAAACACACACCATATTAACAAACGTGTATATACTGTACATGGCGCGTCTTCACGATACTGTAATATAGACAGGTAGCATCAAGTGTTGTGTTGCGCAGCAGAGACGACTGAGGGGTCACACGGGTCCCAGTTTTAGGTCCTGATTATAAAACGACTTCATCGTACCTAGGACTGGGACGGATTAAAATTAAGGACCTACTAGGATCTTGGTAGATTAGATTAGGTTAGGTTAGGTTGGAGTCTATGTGGACTGGGCCCGTTTAAACAATCACCCACACAACCACCAGACCAGGGCCACAACAAGACCGAAAAGTGTAAAGAAAAAAAAGTTGACTCGTATATTAAAAATGTCTACACAATGACAAATATCGCCTCTTAATCATTATTTTTTGAGTCTGACCACACGATAAAACCCTCGAGTGTCTGATAAAGGTTCTCCAGATACCGCTGACAACACGATATGGCCATTAAAACCCAGCGGGGGGGGGTAGTGACTCAATGTGGCCTGGCATTTTTTTTTTACGGGGATTAGCCCACCCAGGCACAGGTCACTGACCCACATCGGGGCCCAGAGGGCGAAAATGTAATAATGATCATAATAATAATAAAAATAATAATAAAAATAATAATAAAAAAAATAATAAAAAAATAATAAAAGTAATAATAATAAAAATAATAATAAAATTAATAATAGAAATAATAATAAAAATAATAATAAAAATAATAAAAATAATAATAAAAATAATAAAAAAAATAAAAATAATAAAAAAATATTAAAATAATAACAAAATAATAAAAAAATATTAAAAAAATAATAATAAAAAAAATTAAAAAAAAATACAAAATACAAAATACAAAATACAAAATTAAAAATACAAAATTAAAAATACATAATTAAAAATTAAAAATACAAAAATACAAAATTAAAAATACAAAAATTAAAAATACAAAATACAAAATACAACAACAACAACATTATTATTATTATTATTATTATTATTATTATTATTATTATTATTATTATTATTATTATTATTAATAATAATAATAATAATAATAAAAATAATAATAAAATAATAATAATAATAATAATAATAATAATAATAATAATAATAAAACCATAAAGAAATACAAAATGAAAAAAATAAAAAAAGTGAGAGACAATATACTGTATGTATGTTGTGTTGTCAATAGTAAGAGAAACAATTGAGACCCTGCAATTGTGTGTAAATGAGACATAAAGTCAGATCAGCAACCTGGGACTTGGTGTGTAGTAGTACTGTGGGGGTGAAGGAAGTCCCTCTACTCTCCCACTACCATCTCACAGACACCAAACTTAAATTTACCTAATCTAAAATGAAATGAAAATCCAGTTTGGTTTATTAAAGAAACAGTTATAGGGTAAGAGAACTCCGTATTCAACCTGTATAATTTTATTTTATCGGTCACTAAGGTGTGTCGTGTTCCCTCTCCCTCCCCCCCTGCCCCACCCTGTCAGTTACTGTGACTCCCCAAAACCTCACGCTGTTGCTTGTTACTGGTACCAGGCTCTTGATAGTAATGTCAGATGCTCCTTGCTTTATTTTCATATCACTAAGGCTTATTACTCTCTCTCTCTCTCTCTCTCTCTCTCTCTCTCTCTCTACTACCACCACGTGATGGTCGGAATCCACAACAAATACTAGATTCTCTGTTCCTTTAATGTGTTATTCGTCTTTTCTTACTGATGTGAAGGATGTGTTGTGTTGTAGCACCGTTATTGGTTCAGGGTCCTCATGGTATCACTCTAGTTTAATATCTGTCTCGCTTCCCATCATATAGAGTCACCCGTCACCAGCCTGTTCTAACTGTACGTCCCACCACTGAGCATCACCCATCACCAGCCTGTTCTAACTGTCCGTCCCATCACTTAGCATCACCCATCACCAGCCTGTTCTAACTGTCCGTCCCACCACTTAGCATCACCCATCACCAGCCTGTTCTAACTGTCCGTCCCATCACTTAGCATCACCCGTCACCAGCCTGTTCTAACTTTCCGTCCCGTCACTTAGCATCACCCATCACCAGCCTGTTCTAACTGTCCGTCCCACCACTTAGCATCACCCATCACCAGCCTGTTCTAACTGTCCGTCCCACCACTTAGCATCACCCATCACCAGCCTGTTCTAACTGTCCGTCCCATCACTTAGCATCACCCATCACCAGCCTGTTCTAACTGTCCGTTTCGTAAACCACACGACGTCTGGCTCTCCTAGATATGCTGATTGACAACGTGAAGGTATGTCAGTCAGTGTGAGTTAAGGAGAGTGACTTCTGTAGTGGGGAAGGAGTGAGTTAAGATTGAGTTTAGGCCTCAGTTCTTAATAGGCCCCGATCCATTAGGTGTGGGGCCCATTTGACGAGCCACCAATAATTTACTAGTGCGGTAGTGAGAACGTCATCACCTCTCACAGTTGCAGCAGTAGAGACGACATAAGGGAAGTGTGTTGAAATAGTCTGTCGTGTTATTCACCCAAGCGATACACCCGGGTCACACAACAATGTTTCTTATTTAATTACAGTACCCAATATTTTCGTCCCTCCCCCAACACATTGCCCTAACATCTATCATGGTTATTACCCTCCCACACATCCCCTTACATAAACCTCGACTACCCTCACACATCCAGTCTCCACCCTCACACACACACACACACATTTCATAACTCGTAGTTAACCTGTGTAGTCATTCCTTGTCTATCTCACTTTAGTACCGTACCTGTTCTGAAACTGTTAAAA
>NW_024757196.1:0-19274 GCF_018991925.1 Homarus americanus
TGATCGTGTATAAAAGTTCCCTGATCGGGTATAAAAACTGATCGAGTATAACAAAGTCACATAACAAAGACCCAGTGTCGATATATAAAACCGCGATCGAGCATAACAAGTCACTGATCAAGTATAACAGAATCTGAGAGTATAAAGGCCCTGGTCGAGGTATAGCAAAGTTCTCAGTCAGGTGGAATCCTGATCGGTAAAAGAGTCCTGATCTGAAAGGTATAGGGCCCTGATGGAGTATAACAAAGGCCCCTAATGGAGAATAACAAATTCCCTGATGGAGTATAAGAAAGTCCCCTGATCGAGGAAAACAAAGCCCCCTGATCGAGTATAATAAAGTCCCCTAATCGAGTATAACAAAGACCCCTCATCGAGTATAACACATATCCTGATCGAGTATAACATATCCCTGATCGTGTATAACAAAGTTCCCTGGTCGAGTATAGTAATGTCCCCTAATCGAGTATAACAAAGGCCCCTGATCAAGTATAACAAAGTCCCCTGATCGAGAATAACAAAGTCCCCATGTCGAGTATAACAAAGGCCTCTGATGGAGTATAACAAAGACCATGATGGAGTATAACAAAGTCCCCTGATCGAGGAAAACAAAGCCCCCTGACCGAGTATAACAAAGTCCCTTGATCGAGTATAACAAAGCACCCTGGTCGAGGATAACAAAGCCCCCTGATCGAGTATAACAAAGTCCCCTGATCGAATATAACAAAGTCCCCTGATCGAGTATAATAAAGCCCCCATACCGAATATAACAAAGTAACCTGATCGAGTATATCAAACCCCCCTGGTCGAGTATAATAAAGGCCCTGATCGAGTGTAACAAAGTCTAATGATCGAGTATAACAAATTCCCTTGGTTCGAGTATAACAAAAGTCCTTGATATAGTATAACAAAGGCCCCAGATCGAGCATAACAAAGTCCCCTAATCGAGCATAACAAAGGCCCCAGGTCGAGTATAACAAAGTCCCCTCATCGAGTATAACAAAGTCCCCTAATCGAATATAACAAAGCCCCCTGATCGAGTATAACAAAGTCCCCTGGTTGAATATAACAATGTCTCATGATTGAGTACAACAAAGGTCTCTCATCGAGTCTAACAAAGTCCACTGGTCGAGTACAACAAAGTCCCCTGGTCGAGGAAAACAAAGCCCTCTTATCGAGTATAACAAAGTCCCCTGATTGAGTATAACAAAGTCCCCTGGTTGACCATAACAAAGGCCCCAGGTCCAGTAAAAAAAAGTCCCCTAATCGAATATAACAAAGCCCCCTGATCGAGTATAACAAAGGCCACTGGTCGAGCATAACAATGGACCCTGGTCGAGTATAACAAAGTCCCCTGATCGAGTATAACAAAGCCCAATCATCGAGTATAACAAAGTCCCCTGATCGAATATAACAAAGTCCCCTGATCGAGTATATCAAAGCCCCCTAATCGAGTATAACAAAGTCCAATCATCGAGTATAACAAAGTCCTCTAGTCGAGTATAACAAAGTCCTCTGGTCGAGAATATCAAGGGCCCCTAATCGAGTATAACAAAGTCCCTTATCGAGCATAACAAAGGCCCCTGGTCGAGTATAACAAAGCCCTCCTGATCGAATATTACAAAGTCCAGTGATCAAGTATAACAAAAGCCCCTGATGGAGCATAACAAAGACCCTGATGGAATATAACAATGTCCCTTGATCGAGGAAAACAAAGCCCCCTCAACGATTATAACAAAGTCCCCTGATCGAGTATAACAAAGTCCCTTGATCGAGTATAACAAAGGCCCCTGATCGAATATAACAAAAGCCCCCTGTTGAGTATAACAAAGCATCGGGATCGAGTATAACAAAGTCCCCTTATCGAGTATAACACATCCCCCTGATCGAGTATAACATATCCCCTCATCGTGTATAACAAGGTTCCCTGGTCGAGTATAACAAAGTCCCCTGATCGAGTATAACAAAGTCCTCAGATCGAGAATAACAAAGTCCCCTGGTCGAGTATAAGAAAGTCCTCAGATCGAGTATAACAAAGTCCCCTGGTCGAGTATAACAAAATCCCCTGATCGAGTATAACAAAGTCCCGTGGTCGAGTATAACAAAGTCCCCTGATCGAGTATAACAAAGTCCTCAGATCGAGTATAACAAAGTCCCCTGGTCGAGAATAACAAAGGCCCCTGATCGAGTATAACAAAACCCCCGTTGAGTATAACAAAGCCTCTTGATCGAGTATAACAAAGTCCTCTGATCGAGTTAACACATCCCCTGATCGAGTATAACATATCACCTGATCGCGTATAACAAAGTTCCCTGGTCTAGTATAGTAATGTCCCCTGATCGAGTATAACAAAGCCCCTGATCGAGTATAATAAAGTCCTCTGATCGAGTATAACAAAGTCCCCTCATCGAGTATAACAAAAGCCCCTGATCGAGTATAATAAAGGCACCTGATCGAGTATACCAAAGTCCCCTGGTCGAATTTAAAAAAATCCCCTCATCGAGTAAATCAAAGTCCCCTGGTCGAGTATAACAAAGTCCCCTGATTGCGTATAACAAAGTCCCCTGGTCGAGTATAACAAATTCCCCTGATCGAGTATAGCAAAGTCCCCTGGTCGAGTATTACAAATTCCCCTGATCGAGTATAACAAAGTCCCCTGGTTGAGTATAACAAAGGCCCATGATTGAGTATAAAAAAGGCCCCTCATCGACTATAACAAAGACCCCTCATCGAGTCTAACAAAGTCCTCTGATCGAGTATGACAAAGGCCCTTGATCGAGTATAACAAAGGCCCCTAAACGAGTAAAACAAAGTCCCCTGATCGAGCATAACAAAGTCCCCTTATCGAGTATAACAAAGTCCCCTGGTCGAGTATAACAAATTCCCTTGATCGAGTATAATAAAGTCCCCTGGTCGAGTATAACCAAGGCCCCTCATCGAGTATAACAAAGGCCCCCGGTTGAGTGTAACAAAGCCTCCAGATCGAGTATAACAAAGTCCCGTTATCGAGCATAACAAAGGCCCCTGGTCGAGCATATCAAAGCCCCCGTGATCGAATAATTCAAAGTCCCCTGATCAAGTATAACAAAGTCCCCTGATCGAGTAAAACAAAGTCCCCTGTTTGAGTATAACAAAGGCCCCTAATGGAGTATTACAAAGACCCTGATGGGTTATCACAAATGCCCCTAATGGAGAATAACAAAGACCCTGATGGAGTATAACAAAGTCCCCTTAACGAGGAAAACAAAGCCCCCTGATCGAGTATAACAAAGTCCCCTGATCGAGTATAACAAAGACCCCTCATCGAGTATAACACATATCCTGATCGAGTATAACATATCCCCTGATCGTGTATAACAAAGTTCCCTAGTCGAGTACAGTAATGTCCCCTAATCGAGTATAACAAAGGCCCCTGATCAAGTATAACAAAGTCCCCTGATCGAGTATAACAAATTCCCCTTGTCGAGTATAACAAAGGCCCCTGATGGAGTATAACAAAGACCATGATGGAGTATAAGAAAGTCCCCTGATCGAGGAAAACAAAGCCCCCTAAACGAATATAACAAAGTCCCCTTATCGAGCATAACAAAGGAGCCTGGTCGAGTATGACAAAGCCCCCCTCATCGAATATTACAAAGTCCCCTGATCAAGTATAACAAAGTCCCCTGATCGAGTATAAGAAAGTCCCCTGGTCGAGTATAACAAAGGCCCCTGATGGAGTATAAGAAAGGCCCTGATGGAGTATAACAAAGTCCATTGATCGAGGAAAACAAAGCCCCCTGATCGAGTAACCAACGAATTTCACTGTTTTTAATCAAAATTGAGTGTTTTCACTAGGAGAAGTAAAACTAAATAAAAACAGCATTTTTTAGGAGAAAAAAATCGTTTCCGTGATTAAAGTAAAACTTCCAAAAATACACTGTTTTAGAGTAGAAACTGATGTTTCCAGTATACAAGTAAAACTAAGTAAAAGCCGTATGTTTTTGCAGAAAACAAGCGTTTTCCGTGAAAAGACTTCAGTGAACTAAAATACACTTTTTTTAACAGAAAACAAACGTTTTTCGTAAAAATAATAGAATGAGCTATAATGCACTGCTTTCTGCAGAAAACAAGCGTATTCCGTGAAAAGATGTAAAACTGACGATTTCTACTATTTTCATTCAAAATTGACTGTTTTCTCTAGAAGAAGTAAAACTAACTAAAAAGAGCATTTTTAGGAGAAAAAAGAATTTTCCGTGAGAGAAGTAAAACTTATTAAATACACTATTTTTAAGTAAAAACTGATTGTTTCCAGTGCAAGAAGTAAAACTAACTATAAACAGCATTTTAGCAGAAAACAAGTGTTTCCGTGATAAAGTAAAACATACTAAAATACACTGTTTTTGAGCAGATTCTGATGTTTCGAGTAAAATGTGTAAAAATAACTAAAAGCAGTGTGTTTGAGCAGAAAACAAGCGTTTTCCGTAAAAAAATGGAAAGAACTAAAACCACTGTTTTGTGCAGAAAACAAGCGTATTCCGTGAAAAGAATTAAAACTGATGAATTCTACTGTTTTCATTCAAAATTGAGTGTTTTCTCTAGAAGTAAAACTAACTAAAAAACGCTTGTTTTCTGCTCAAACACATTGTTTTTAGTTAGTTTTTCTTTTAGAACGGGAAACATCAGTTTCTGTTCAAAAACAGTGTATTTTAGTAAGTTTTACTTATATCACGGAAACGCTTGTCTTCTGCAAAAAACGCTGTTTAATAGTTAGTTTTACTTCTTATACTGGAAACAATCAGTTTTTACTCAAAAACAGTGTATTTTTGTAAGTTTTACTTCTCTCACGGAAAATGTTTTATTTTTCTCCCAATAATGCTGTTTATGGTTAATTTTACTTCTTCTAGTGAAAACACTCAATTTTGAATGAAAACAGTGGAATTCGTTAGTTTAGCTTCTTTTCACGGAATACGCTTGTTTTCTGCACAAAACAGTGCATTTTAGTTCATTCTATTTTTTTTCACGAAAAACGCTTGTTTGCTGTCGAAAAAAGTGCATTTTAGTTCATTGACGTCTTTTCATGGAAAACGCTTGTTTTTTGCTCAAACACACTGCGTTTAGTTAGTTTTACTTCTTGTACTGGAAACACTCCGTTATACTCAAATACAGTGTATTTTATTAAGTTTTACCTCTCTCACGGAAATGCTTTTTTTTCTCCTAAAAATGCTGTTTTCAGTTAGTTTTACCTCTGGTGAAAACACTCAAATTTGAATGAAAACATTGGAATTCGTTAGTTTTACTTCTTTTCATGGAATACGCTTGTTTACTGCGCAAAGCTATGCATTTTAGTTCATTCTAATTTTTCACGAAAAACGCTTGTTTACTGCTTCAAAAGGTGTATTTTAGTTCACTGACGTCTTTTCACGGAAAACGCTTGTTTTCTGCCCAAACACACTGCTTTTAGTTAGTTTTCATTCTTTTGTTGGAAGCATCAGTTTCTGCTCAAAAACAGGGTATTTTAGAAAGTTATAATTTTACGACGAAAACGCTTGTTTTCTGCTAAAACCTAGTTTATAGTTACTTTTCTTCTTGCACTGGAAACACTCAGTTTTTACTCAAAACAGAGAATTTTAGTAAGTTTTACTTTTCTCACGGAAAATACCTTTTTTCTCCTAAAAATGCTGTTTTTAGTTAGTTTTACTTCTTCTAGTGGAAACACTCACTTTTGAATGAAAACATTGGAATTCGTTAGTCTTACTTCTTTTCACGGAATACGCTTGTTTTCTGCATAAAGCAGTGCATTTTAGTTCATTCTATTTTGTTCACGAAAAACGCTTGTTTTCTGCTCAAACACATTGTTTTTAGTTAGTTTTACTTTTAGTACGGGAAACATCAGTTTCTGCTCAAAAACAGTGTATTTTAGTAAGTTTTACTTTAATCACGGAAACGCTTGTTTTCTGCAAAAAAACGCTGTTTATAGTTAGTTTTACTTCTTGCACTAGAAACACTCAGTTTTTACTCAAAAACAGTGTATTTTTGAAAGTTTTTATTCTCTCACGGAAAATGTTTTTTTTTCTCCCAAAAATGCTGTTTTTGGTTAGTTTTACTTCTTCTAGTGAAAACACTCAATTTTCAATGAAAACAGCGGAATTCGTTAGTTTTACTTCATTTCATGGAATACTCTTGTTTTCTGCATAAAACAGTGCATTAAATTTCATTCTATTTTTTTCACGAAAAACGCTAGTTTTCTGCACAAAAAAGTGTATTTTAGTTCACTGACGTCTTTTCATGGGAAACGCTTGTTTTTTGCGTAAACACACTGCTTTTAGTTAGTTTTACTTCTTGTACTGGAAACACTCCGCTTTACTCAAATACAATGTATTTTAGTAAGTTTTACTTCTCTCACGGAAATGCTTTTTTTCTCCTAAAAATGCTGTTTTTATTTAGTTTTACTTCTGGTGAAAACAGTCAATTTTGAATGAAAACAGTGAAATTCGTTGGTTACTCGATCAGGGGGCTTTGTTTTCCTCGATCAATGGACTTTGTTATACTCCATCAGGGTCTTTCTTATACTCCATCAGGGGCCTTTGTTATACTCGACCAGGGGACTTTGTTATACTCGATCAGGGGACTTTGTTATACTTGATCAGGGGACTTTGTAATATTCGATCAGGGGGGGCTTTCTCATACTCGACCAGGGTCCTTTGTTATGCTCGATAAGGGGACTTTGTTATACTCGATCATGATGCTTTGTTATACTCAACCGGGGGCCTTTGTTATACTCGATCAAGGGACTTTGTTATACTCGATCAGGGGACTTTGTTATAATCGTTGAGGGGGCTTTGTTTTCCTCGATCAAGGGACTTTGTTATACTCCAACAGGGTCTTTGTTATGCTCCATAGGGGCCTTTGTTCTACTTGATCACTGGACTTTGTAATATTCGATCAGGGGGGCTTTGTTATACTCGACCAGGGGCCTTTGTTATTCTCGATAAGGGACTTTGTTATACTCGATTAGGGGCCCTTGTTATTCACGACCAGAGGACTTTGTTATTATCGACCAGAGGACTTTGTTATACTCGATGTTTGGACTTTGTTATACTCGATTAGGGGGCTATGATATACTCGATCAGGGGACTTTGTTATACTCGATCAGGGGACTTTGTTATACTCCTTCAGGGGACTTTGTTCTACTCGATGATTGGGCTTTGTTATACTCGATCAGGGGATGTGTTATACTCGATCAGGGGAATTTGTTATACTCGATCAGGGGACTTTGTTATACTCGATGATTGGGCTTTGTTATACTCGATCAGGGGACTTTGTTATACTCGACCAGGGTCCTTTGTTATACTCGATGATTGGGCTTTGTTATACTCGATAAGGGGACTTTGTTATACTCGATCAGGGGACTTTGTTATGCTCGACCAGGGGACTTTGCTATACTCGATCAGGGGACTTAGTTATACTCGATGATTGGGCTTTGTTATACTCGATCAGGGGACTTTTTTATGCTCGACCAGTGGCCTTTGTTATACTCGTTGAGGGGGCTTTGTTATATTCGATTAGGGGAGTTTGTTATACTCGACCAAGTGCCTTTGTTATGGTCAACCAGGGGACTTTATTATACTCAATCAGGGGACTTTGTTATACTTGATCAGGGGGCTTTGTTTTCCTCCACCAGAGGACTTTGTTATACTCGATCATGGGACTTTGTTATACTCGATGATTGGGCTTTGTTATACTCGATCAAGGGCCTTTTCATAATCGATTAGGGGAATTTGTTATACTCGATCAGGGGGCTTTGTTATAATCGATGAGGGGACTTTGTTATACTCGATGAGGGGCATTTGTTATACTCGATCAAGGGCCTTTGCTATACTCGATCAGGGGACTTTGTTAAACCTCATCAGGGGGCTTTGTTATGCTCCATCATGGTCTTTGTTATACTCCATCAGGGGCCTTTGTTATACTCGACAAGGGGACTTCGTTATACTCGATCAGGGGACTTTGTTATACTTGATTAGGGGCCTTTGTTTATACTCGATTAGGGGACATTACTATACTCGACCAGGGAACTTTGTTATACACGATCAGGGGATATGTTATACTCGACCAGGATATGTGTTATACTCGATGAGGGGTCTTTGTTATACTCGATCAGGGGACTTTGTTATACTCGATCAGGGGGATTTGTTTATCTCGATCAGGGGACTTTGTTATACTCCATCAGGGTCTTTGTTATTCTCCATTAGGGGCCTTTGTTATACTCCATCAGGGTCTTTGTTATACTCCATTAGGGGCCTTTGTTATACTCAAACAGGGGACTATGTTTTACTCGATCAGGGGACTTTGTTATACTTGATCAGGGGACTTTGTATTTTTCGATAACGGGGGCTTTGATATGCTCGACCAGGGGCCTTTGTTATGCTCGATAACGGGACCTTGTTATACTCGATCTGGAGGCTTTGTTATACTCAACCGGGGGCATTTGTTATACTCGATTAGGGGACTTTGTTATACTCGATCAGGGGCCTTTATTATACTCAATCAAGGGCCTTTGTTATACTCGATCAGGGGACTTTGTTATACTCGACCAGGGGACTTTGTTATACTCGATCAGGGGCCTTTGTTATACTCGACCAGTGGACTTTGTTATACTCGATCTGAGGACTTTGTTATACTCGATCAGGGGACTTTGTTATACTCGACCAGGGAACTTTGTTATACACGATGAGGGGATATGTTATACTCGATCAGGGGGATGTGTTATACTCGATAAGGGGACTTTGTTATACTCGATCATGATGCTTTGTTATACTCAACCAGGGGCCTTTGTTATACTCGATCAAGGGACTTTGTTATACTCGATCAGGGGACTTTGTTATAATCGTTGAGGGGGCTTTGTTTTCCTCGATCAAGGGACTTTGTTATACTCCAACAGGGTCTTTGTTATGCTCCATCTGGGGCCTTTGTTATACTTGATCACTGGACTTTGTAATATTCGATCAGGGGGGCTTTGTTATACTCGACCAGGGGCCTTTGTTATTCTCGATAAGGGACTTTGTTATACTCGATTAGGGGCCCTTGTTATTCACGACCAGAGGACTTTGTTATACTCGACCAGAGGACTTTGTTATACTCGATGTTTGGACTTTGTTATACTCAAACAGGGGGCTTTGTTATCCTTGATCAGGGGTCTTTGTTATACTCCATCATGGACTTTGTTATACTCGATCAGGGGCCTTTGTTATTCTCGACCAGAGGACTTTGTTATACTCGACCAGAGGACTTTGTTATACTCGATGATTGGACTTTGTTATACTCGATTAGGGGGCTATGATATACTCGATCAGGGGACTTTGTTATACTCGATCAGGGGACTTTGTTATACTCCTTCAGAGGACTTTGTTCTACTCGATGATTGGGCTTTGTTATACTCGATCAGGGGATGTATTATACTCGATCAGGGGAATTTGTTATACTCGATCAGGGGACTTTGTTATACTCGATGATTGGGCTTTGTTATACTCGATCAGGGGACTTTGTTATACTCGACCAGGGTCCTTTGTTATACTCGATGATTGGGCTTTGTTATACTCGATAAGGGGACTTTGTTATACTCGATCAGAGGACTTTGTTATGCTCGACCAGGGGACTTTGCTATACTCGATCAGGGGACTTAGTTATACTCGATGATTGGGCTTTGTTATACTCGAAAAGGGGACTTTTTTATGCTCGACCAGTGGCCTTTGTTATACTCGTTCAGGGGGCTTTGTTATATTCGATTAGGGGACTTTGTTATACTCGACCAGGTGCCTTTGTTATGGTCAACCAGGCGACTTTGTTATACTCAATCAGGGGACTTTGTTATACTTGATCAGGGGGCTTTGTTTTCCTCCACCAGAGGACTTTGTTATACTCGATCATGGGACTTTGTTATACTTGATGATTGGGCTTTGTTATACTCGATCAAGGGCCTTTTCATAATCGATTAGGAGAATTTGTTATACTCGATCAGGGGCTTTGTTATAATCGATGAGGGGACTTTGTTATACTCGATGAGGGGCAATTGTTATACTCGATCAAGGGCCTTTGCTATACTCGATCAGGGGACTTTGTTAAACCTCATCAGGGGGCTTTGTTATGCTCAATCAGGGGCCTTTGTTATACTATATCATGGGCTTTTGTTATACTAGAACCAGGGGAATTTGTTATACTCGATCATGAGACTTTGTTATACTCGATCAGGGCCTTTATTATACTCGACCAGGGGACTTTGTTATACTCGAACAGGGGACTTTGTTATACTTGATCAGGGGAATTTGTTATACTCGACCAGCGGACATTGTTGTTCTCGATCAGGGGACTTTGTTATACTCGATCAGGGGCTTTGTTATCCTCGATCAGGGGACTTTGTTATACTCGACCAGGGGACTTTGTTTTACTCGATTAGGGGACTTTGTTATACTCGATCAGGGGTCTTTGTTATACTCGATCAGGGGACTTTGTTATACTCGATCACGGGACATAGTTATACTCGATCAGGAGACTTTGTTATACTCGAATAGGAGACTTTTTTTACTCGACCAGGGGACTTTGTCATACTCGTTTTGGGGACTTTGTTATACTAGATCAGGGACTTTATAATATACGATTAGGGGGCTTTCTTATACTCGATGAGGGGCCTTTGTTATACTCGATCAGGGGGCTTTGTTATACTCGATGATTGGACTTTGTTATACTCGATCAGGGGACTTTGTTATACTCGACCAGGGTCCTTTGTTATACTCGATGATTGGGATTTGTTATACTCGATATGGGGACTTTGTTATACTCGATTAGGGGACTTTGTTATGCTCGACCAGGGACTTTGTTATACTCGATCAGGGGACTTTGTTATACTCGATGATTGGGCTATGTTATACTCGATCAGGGGACTTTGTTATACTCGACCAGGTTTTTTTTTTATGCTCGACCAGTGGACTTTGTTATACTTTGTTCAGGGGGCTTTGTTATATTCGATTAGGGGACTTTGTTATACTCGATCAGGGGCCTTTGTTATGGTCAACCAGGGGACTTTGTTATACTTGATCAGGGGGCTTTGTTATCCTCGACCAGAGGACTTTGTTATACTCGATCAGGGGACTTTGTTATACTCGATGATTGGGATTTGTTATACTCGATCAAGAGCCTTTTCATAATCGATTAGGGGACTTTTTTATACTCGATGAGGGGCCTTTGTTATACTCCATGAGGGGCCTTTGTTATACTCAATCATGGGCCATTGTTATATTCAAACAGGGGACTTTGTTATACTCGATCAGGGGGATTTGTTATAATCGATGAGGGGACTTTGTTATACTCGATGAGGGGCATTTGTTATACTCGACCAGGGGAGTTTGATATACTCGATCAGGGGACTTTGTTATACTCGGTCAGGGGGTTTTATTATACTCGATCAGGGGACTTTGTTATACTCGATCAGGGGACTTTGTTATACTTGATCAGGGGAATTTGTTATACTCGACCAGCGGACATTGTTGTTCTCGATCAGGCGACTTTGTTATACTCGATCAGGGGCTTTGTTATCCTCGATCAGGGGACTTTGTTATATTCGACCAGGGGACTTTGTTTTACTCGATTAGGGGACTTTGTTATACTCGATAAGGGGGCTTTGTTATCCTCGATCAGGGGACTTTGTTATTCTAGACCAGGGGACTTTGTTTTACTCGAACAGGGGACTTTATTATACTCGATCAGGGGACTTTGTTATACTCCTTCAGGGTACTTTGTTATACTCGATGATTGGGCTTTGTTATACTCGATCAGGGGATGTGTTATACTCGATCAGGGGACTTTGTTATACTCGATCAGGAGACTTTATTATACTCAAACGGGGGCCTTTGTTATACTCGATCAGGGGACTTTGTTATACTCGATCAGGGCCTTTGTTATACTCGATCAGGGGAATGTGTTATACTCCACCAAGAGACTTTGTTATACTAGATCAGGGGACTTTGTTATCCTCGATGAGGGGACTTTGTTATACCTGATGAAAGGGCTTTGTTATACTTGATGAGGGGCCTTTGTTATACTCGATGAAGGGCCTTTGTCATAATCGATCAGGGGACTTTGTTATACTTGATCAGGGGCATTTGTTATACTCGATTAGGGGACTTTGTTATACTTGACCAGGGGAATTTGTTATACTCGACCAGCGGACATTGTTGTTCTCGATCAGGGGACTTTGTTATACTCGATCAGGGGCTTTGTTATCCTCGATCAGGGGACTTTGTTATACTCGACCAGGGGACTTTGTTTTACTCGATTAGGGGACTTTGTTATACTCGATCAGGGGGTCTTTGTTATACTCGATCAGGGGACTTTGTTATACTCGATCACGGGACATAGTTATACTCGATCAGGAGACTTTGTTATACTCGAATAAGAGTCTTTTTTATACTCGACCAGGGGACTTTGTCATACTCGATCTGGGGACTTTGTTATACTAGATCAGGGACTTTGTAATATCCGATTAGGGGGCTTTCTTATACTCGATGAGGGGCCTTTGTTATACTCGATGAGGGGACTTTGTTATACTCGATGATTGGACTTTGTTATACTCGATCAGGGGACTTTGTTATACTCGACCAGGGTCCTTTGTTATACTCGATGATTGGGCTTTGTTATACTCGATAAGGGGACTTTGTTATACTCGATCAGGGGACTTTGTTATGCTCGACCAGGGGACTTTGTTATACTCGATCAGGGGACTTTGTTATACTCGATGATTGGGCTATGTTATTCTCGATCAGGGGACTTTGTTATACTCGACCAGGTTCCTTTTTTATGCTCGATTAGTGGACTTTGTTATACTCGTTCAGGGGGCTTTGTTATATTCGATTAGGGGACTTTGTTATACTCGACCAGGGGCCTTTGTTATGGTCAACCAGGGGACTTTGTTATACTTGATCAGGGGGCTTTGTTATCCTCGACCAGAGGACTTTGTTATACTCGATCAGGGGACTTTGTTATACTCGATCATTGGGCTTTGTTATACTCGATCAAGAGCCTTTTCATAATCGATTTGGGGACATTTTAGACTCGATGAGGGGCCTTTGTTATACTCCATGAGGGGCCTTTGTTATACTCAATCATGGGCCATTGTTATATTCAAACAGGGGACTTTGTTATACTCGATCAGGGGGATTTGTTATAATCGATGAGGGGACTTTGTTATACTCGATGAGGGGCATTTGTTATACTCGACCCGGGTACTTTGTTATACTCGATCAGGGGACATTACTGTACTCGACCAGGGAACTTTGTTATACACGTTCAGGGGATATGATTTACTCGATCAGGCGATGTGTTATATTCGATCAGGGCACTTTGTTATACTCAGTCGGGAGGCTTTGTTATACTCAACCGGGGGCCTTTGTAATACTCGATCAGGGGAATTTGTTATACTCGATCAGGGGACTTTGCTATACACGATTAGGGGGCTTGGTTATACTCAACCAGGGGACTTTGTTATATTCGATCAGGTGGTTTTGTTAAACTCGACCAGGGGTCTTTGTTAGGCTCGATCAGGGGAATTTGTTATACTCGATCAGGGGCCTTTGTTATACTCGATCAGGGGACTTTGTTATACTTGATCAGGGGAATTTGTTATACTCGATCAGGGGGCTTTGTTATCCTCGATCAGGGGACTTTGTTATACTCGACCAGGGGACTTTGTTTTACTCGATCAGGGGACTTTGTTATACTCGGTCAGGGGACATAGTTATACTCGATCAGGAGACTTTGTTATACTCGAATGAGAGTCTTTTTTATATTTGACCAGGGGACTTTGTTATACTCGATCTGGGGACTTTGTTATACTCGATGAGGGACTTTGTAATATCCGATCAGGGAGCTTTCTTATACTCGATGAGGGGCCTTTGTTATACTCGACCAGGGGACTTTGTTATACTCCATCAGCTGTCTTTGTTATACTCCATCAGGGGGCCTTTGTCATTCTCGATGAGGGGGCTTTGTTATACTCGATCATGGGACATTACTATCTCGACCAGGGGACTTTGTTATATACGATCAGGGGATATGTTATACTCGATCAGGGGATGTGTTATACTCGATCAGGGGACTGTGTTATACTCGATGAGGAGACTTTGTTACACTCAACCGGGGGCTTTTGTTATACTCGATCAGGGAACTTTATTGTACTCAATCAGGGGACTTTTTATACTCGATTAGGCGGCTTTGTTATGCTCGATCACGGGAATTTGTTATACGCGATCATTGGACTTTTTTTTACTCCATTAGGAGACTTTGTTATACTCGACCAGGGGACATTGTTATTCTCGATTGGGAGACTTTGTTATACTCGATAAGGGGGCTTTGTTATCCTCGATCAGGGGACTTTGTTATACTTGACCAGGGGACTTTGTTTTACTCGAACAGGGGACTTTATTATACTCGATCAGGGGACTTTGTTATACTCCTTCAGGGTACTTTGTTATACTCGATGATTGGGCTTTGTTATACTCGATCAGGGGATGTGTTATACTCGATCAGGGGACTTTGTTATACTCGATCAGGAGACTGTATTATACTCAAACGGGGGCCTTTGTTATACTCGATCAGGGGACTTTGTTATACTCGATCAGGGCCTTTGTTATACTCGATCAGGGGAATGTGTTATACTCGACCAAGAGACTTTGTTATACTAGATCAGGGAACTTTGTTATCCTCGATGAGGGGACTTTGTTATACCTGATGAAAGGGCTTTGTTATACTTGATGAGGGGCCTTTGTTATTCTCGATGAAGGGCCTTTGTCATAATCGATCAGGGGACTTTGTTATACTTGATCAGGGGAATTTGTTATACTCGATCAGGGGACTTTGTTATACTCGATGATTGGGCTTTGTTATACTCGATCAGGGGACTTTGTTATACTCGATCAGGGGACTTTGTTATGCTCGACCAGGGGACTTTTTTATACTCGATTAGGGGACTTAGTTATACTCGATGATTGGTCTTTGTTGTACTCGATCAGGGGACTTTGTTATACTCGACCAGGGTTATTTTTTATTCTCGACCAGTGGCCTTTGTTATACTCGTTCAGGGGGCTTTGTTATATTCGATTAGGGGACTTTGTTATACTCGACCAGGGGCCTTTGTTATGGTCAACCAGGGGACTTTGTTATACTCAATCAGGGGACTTTGTTATACTTGATCAGGGGGTTTTGTTTTCCTCGACCAGAGGACTTTGTTATACTCGATCATGGGACTTTGTTATACTCGATGATTGGGCTTTGTTATACTCGATCAGGGGAATGTGTTATACTCGACCAGGGGACTTTGTTATACTAGATCAGGGGACTTTGTTATCCTCGATGAGGGGACTTTGTTATACCTAATGAAAGGGCTTTGTTATACTTGATGAGGGGCCTTTGTTATACTCGATGAAGGGCCTTTGTCATAATCGATCAGGGGACTTTGTTATACTTGATCAGGGGAATTTGTTATACTCGATCAGGGGACTTTGTTATACTCGATGATTGGGCTTTGTTATACTCGATCAGGGGACTTTGTTATACTCGATCAGGGGACTTTGTTATACTTGATAAGGGGAATTTGTTATACTCGACCAGCGGACTTTGTTGTACTCGATCAGGGGACTTTGTTGTACTCGATCAGGGGCTTTGTTATCCTCGATCAGGCAACTTTGTTATACTCGACCAGGGACTTTTGTTTTACTCGATCAGGGACTTTGTTATACTCGATCAGGGGTCTTTGTTATACTCGATCAGGGGACTTTGTTATACTCGATCAGGGGACATAGTTATACTCGATCAGGAGACTTTGTTATACTCGAATAGGAGTCTTTTCTATACTCGACCAGGGGACTTTGTTATACTCGATATGGGGACTTTGTTATACTAGATCAGGGACTTTGTAATATCCGATCAGGGGGCTTTCTTATACTCGATGAGGGGCCATTGTTATACTCGACCAGGGGACTTTGTTATACTCCATCAGCTGTCATTGTTATACTCCATCAGGGGCCTTTGTCATACTCGATGAGGGGGCTTTGTTATACTCGATCATGGGACATTACTATCTCGACCAGGGGACTTTGTTCTATACGATCAGGGGATATGTTATACTCGATCAGGGGATGAGTTATACTCGATCAGGAGGCTTTGTTACACTCAACCGGGGGCCTTTCTTAAACTCGATGAGGGGACTTTGTTGTACTCGATCAGCGGACTTTTTTATACTCGATCAGGCGGCTTTGTTGTGCTCGATCACGGGCATTTGTTATACTCGAATAGGGGAATTTGTTATACTCGATCAGGGCCTTTGTTATACTCGATCAGGGGAATTTGTTATACTCGACCAGGGGACTTTGTTATACTAGATCAGGGGACTTTGTTATACTCGATGATGGGACTTTGTTATACCTGATGAAAGGGCTTTGTTATACTCGATCAGGGGCCTTTGTTATACTCGATCAAGGGCCTTTGTCATAATCGATCAGGGGACTTTGTTATACTTGATCAGGGGAAGTTGTTATACTCGATCAGGGGACTTTGTTATACTCGATGATTGGGCTTTGTTATACTCGATCAGGGGACTTTGTTATACTCGACCAGGGTCCTTTGTTATACTGGATGATTGGGCTTTGTTATACTCGATAAGGGGACTTTGTTATACTCGATCAGGGGACTTTGTTATGCTCGACCAGGGGACTTTGTTATACTCGATCAGGGGACTTTTTTATACTCGATGATTGGGCTTTGTTTTACTCGATCAGGGGACTTTGTTATACTCGTCCAGGTTCCATTTTATGCTCGACCAGTGGCCTTTGTTATACTCGTTCAGGGGGCTTTGTTATATTCGATTAGGGGACTTTGTTTACTCGACCAGCGGCCTATGTTATGGTCAACCAGGAGACTTTGTTATACTCAATCAGGGGACTTTGTTATACTTGATCAGGGGGCTTTGTTTTCCTCGACCAGAGGACTTTGTTATACTCGATCAGGGGACTTTGTTATACTCGATGATTGGGCTTTGATATACTCGATCAAGAACCTTACCATAATCGATTAGGGGACTTTGTTAGACTCGATGAGGGGCCTTTGTTATACTCGATGAGGGGCCTTTGTTATACTCAATCATGGGCCTTTGTTATATTCAAACAGGGGACTTTGTTATACTCGATCAGGGGGATTTGTTATAATCGATGAGGGGACTTTGTTATACTCGATGAGGGGCATTTGTTATACTCGATCAAGGACCTTTGCTGTACTCGATCAGGGGACTTTGTTAAACCTGATCAGGGGGCTTTCTTTTGCTCAATGAGGGGCCTTTGTTATACTATATCAGGGGCTTTTCTTATACTCGAACCAGGGGAATTTGTTATACTCGATCATGAGACTTTGTTATACTTGATCAGGGCCTTTATTATACTCGACCAGGGGAGATTGATATACTCGATCAGGGGACTTTGTTATATTCGGTCAGAGGGCTTTATTATACTCAGTCGGGAGGCTTTGTTATACTCAAACGGGGGCCTTTGTAATACTCGATCAGGGGAATTTGTTATACTCGACCAGGGGACTTTGCTATACACGATTAGGGGGCTTGGTTATACTCAACCAGGGTACTTTGTTATATTCGATCAGGTGGTTTTGTTATACTCGACCAGGGGTCTTTGCTAGGATCGATCAGGGGAATTTGTTATACTCGATCAGGGGACTTTATTATACTCGATCAGGGGACATAGTTATACTCGATCAGCGGGCTTTGTTATCCTCGATCAGGGGACTTTGTTATACTCGATCAGGGGACTTTGTTTTACTCGATCAGGGGACTTTGTTATACTCGATCAGGGGTCTTTGTTATACTCGATCAGGGGACTTTGTTATACTCGATCAGGGGACTTTGTTTTACTCGATCAGGGGACTTTGTTATACTCGATCAGGGGTCTTTGTTATACTCGATCAGGGGACTTTGTTATACTCGTTCAGGGGACATAGTTAAACTCGATCAGGAGACTTTGTTACACTCGATGAAAATTTGTTTTCAGGTACAGGATCATGGGCCCTTAGTTATACCGGATCAGGGATTTCGCTGCTACTAGATCAGGATTTGTTATACCACTGTGGGCCTCATTATACTCGATGAGGGGCTTTGTTACACCCGACCAAGGTCCTTTATTATGCTCGACCAGTGCCTTGGCAAATCTTATGAGGGGGCTTTGTTATATTCTGGATTAGGTGATTTGTTATACTCGACCAGGTAACTTTTGTTATACTCGATCAGGGACTCTTTCATTCCCTTTAGGGTGACCTTTGTTATTCTCGATAAGGGCCCTTGCTTATACTCTCGATTAGGGACTTTGTTATATACTCGATCAAGGGCCTTTGCTATATACTCGATCAGGATTTTATACCAGATGAGGGACCTTGTTACACCGATCAGGGGGGTTGCTATACTCGACCAGGGCCTTTGTGAGCTATGCTCGATCATAGGACTTGTTATTCTGGTAGTCAGACTTTGTTTATACTCTTTGATGAGGGGCCTTATTATATCTTAGACCAGGGACTTTTCGGTTATACTCTCGGATTTGGGGGATGGTTATACACGATGAGAGGGCTTTGATATACCCGAGATCAGGGGGCTTTATTATATCTTTATCAGGGGACTTTGTTATACCGAAGAGGGGTATTTGTTATACTCGATCAAGGGCCTTGCTATACCGATCAGGGGATTTGTTATACTAGATCAGGGGGATCAAAGGCATCGATTAGTGGACTTTGTTATACTCGATGAGGGTACTTTGTTTAACTCGATCAGGGACTTTTTATATTCGATCAGGAGACTTTATTATACTCGATCAATGGCCTTTTTGTTATACTGGATCAGGGACTTTGTTATACCTGACTGTGAGGACTCTTGTTATACTTGCAGGATCAGGGGGACTTTTGTTATACCTGATGAGGTTTTTGTTATATATTCTATCAGGGGATTCCGGTTATATACGCCTGTATATGCCACTCGACTGGCGGATGTTTCATCACAGTTTGTTATACTCTGTTCTTTTGCCTTTTGTTATACTCGATCAGGGACTTTGTTATACTCGATCAGGACCTTTTGTTTTACTCAATCTGGGACTTTTTTTATATCTGATTAGGGGACTTTGTTATAACTTGATGAGGGGCTCTGTTATACTCGGGATCAGAGGACTTATTGATATACTCTCGATCATGGGCCTTTGCTATA
>NW_024757197.1:0-29618 GCF_018991925.1 Homarus americanus
ATAGTAATGTCCCTACTCGAGTATAACAAAGGCCCCGGATGGAGTATAAAGTCCCCTTATCGAGTATATAACAGCGTCCCTGGTCGAGTATAACAAAGCCCCCTGATCGAATATTACAAGTCCCTGATCAAGTATAACAAAGTCCCCTGATCGAGTATAACAAAGTCCCCTGATCGAGTATAACAAAATTCTGGTCGAGTAAAACAAAGTCCCCTGATCGAGAATAACAAAGGCCCCTAATCGAGTATAAAAGTCCCCTTATCGAGCATAACAAAGACCCTGGTCGAGTATAACAGGCCCCCTGATCGAATATTTTACAAAGTCCAGTGATCAAGTATATAAGAAAGTCCCTGATGGAGTATAACAAAGTTCCCTGGTCGAAGTATAAAGCCCCTGATGGAGTATAACAAAGATGTGATGTAGTATAACAAAGACCCCTTGATCAAGGCAAACATCGAGTATAAATATAATCCCCTGATCGAGTATAACATATCCCCTGTTCGTGTATAACAAAGTTCCTTTACTGAGTATAACAAAGTCCCTGATCGAGTATATCAAACCCCCTGGTCGAGTATAATAAAGGCCCTGATCAGTATGACAAAGTCTCATGATCGAGTATGTAACAAATTCTGGTTCGAGTATAACAAAATCCCCTATACTATAACAAAGGCCTCCATCGAGCAGAACAAAAGGCCTCGTCGAGTATAACAAAGCCCCTCATCAGGTATAACAGTCCCTGATCGAGAATAACAAGGCCCTTAATCGAGTCTAACAAAGTCCCCTGATCGAGTTTAGCAAAGTCCCTTGATCGAGTATAACAAATGTCTTCATCGAGTATATACAAAGTTCCCCTAATCGAATATAACAAAGCCCCTGATCGAGAATAACAAAGTCCCGTGGTTGAATATAAAATGGCCTATGATTGGGTATAAATAAAGGCCCTCATCGAGTATAAATAAAGGCACCTCATCGAGTCTAACAAAGTCCCTCATCGATTGCGACAAAGGCCCTTGATCGGGAGTGTAAAAAATGTTTTCAACCATCGAGTATAACAAAGTCCCTAATCGAGTATAACAAAGTCCCCTGGTCGAGGAAAACAAAGCTCCCAGATCGAGTATAACAAAGTCCCTGATTGAGATATAACAAAGTCCCCTGGCTGACCATAACAAAGTCCCCTGGTCGAGTAAAAACAAAGTCCCTGATCGAAGGGCAACGAAAGTCCCCTTATCGAGCATAACAAAGGCCCATGGTCGAGTATATACCGAAAGTCCCCCCTCATCGAATATTACAAAGTCCAGTGATCAAGTATAACAAAGTCCCCTGATCGAGTATAACAAAGTCCCCGGTCGAGTATATAACAAAGGCCCCAGGAGTAAGTAAAAAGACACCGATGGAGTATAACAAAGTCCCTGACTTCAAGTAAAACAAAGCCCCCCACCGAGTATATAAACAAAGTCCCTCAATCGAGTATAACAAAGTCCATTGATCGAGGATAACAAAGGCCAATGATCGAGAAAAACAAAGGCCTCCGTTTGAGTATAAATAAAGCCCTGATCGCGGCGTATAACGAAAGTCCAGTGATCGAGTATAACACATCCCCTGATCGAGTATAACATATCCTGATCGTATAAACAAAAGTTCCTGTCGAGTATAGTAATGTCCCTGATCGAGTATATAACAAAGTCCTCTGAACGAAAGTATAACAAAGTCCCTAATCGAGTATAACAAAGGCCCTTCATCGAGTATAATAAAGGCTATTAATCGAGCTTAATAAAGTCCCTTGATCGAGTATAACAAAGGCCCTGATCGAGTAAAACAAAGTCCCCCTGATCGAGTATATAACAAATCCTCTGAACGAGTATAACAAAGTCCCCCTACACGTATAACAAAGTCCCCTGTCGAGTATAACAAATTCCACGGATCGAGTATAACAAAGTCCCCTGGTCGAGTAAACAAATTCCCCTTATCGAGGATAAGAAAGTCCCCTGGTTGAATATAACAATGGCCTGGTGATTGAGTATAACAAAGGCCCTATCGAGTATAACAGCGCCCCTCATCGAGTCTAACAAAGTCCCTTGATCGATTATGACAGAGGCCCCGATTGAGTATATAACAAAGGCCCCTGATCGAGTATAACAAAGTCCCTGGTTATATAACAAAGCCCCATATCGAGTATAACAAAGTCCCCTTAGTCAAGTATTACAAATTCTGATCGAGTATATAACAAAGTCCACTGTCGAGAATAACAAAGTCCTTGATCGAATATAACAAAAGTCCCCTTATCGAGCATAACAAAGGCCCCGGTCGACATAACAAAAGCCCCCAGATCAAATAATATAATAGTCCCTAACTAAGTATAACAAAGTCCCTGGTCGAGTATAACAAAGTCCCCTCATCGGGTATAACAAAGTCCCCTGATCGAGTATATCAAAGCCCCCTCATCGAGTATAACAAAGTCCCCTGATCGAGTATAACAAAGTCACCTGATCGAGTATATCAAAGCCCCCTCGTCGTGTATAACAAGGTCCCCAAATCGAGTATAACAAAGTTCCCTGGTCGAGTATAACAAAGTCCCCTGATCGAGTACAACAAAGTCTCCTCATCGGGTATAACAAAGGCCCCTGATCTAGTATAACAAAGTCCTCTGGTCGAGTATAACAAATTCCCTTGATCGAGTATAACAAAGGCCCTGATCGAGTATAACAAAGTCCCCTGATCGAGTATAACCAATTCCTCTGGTTCGAGTATAACAAAAGCCCCTGATATAGTATAACAAAGGCCCCTGATCGAGTATAACAAAGGCCCTATTCGAGTATAACAACGTCCTCTAATCGAGTATAACAAAGCCCAATCATCGAGTATAACAAAGTCCCCTGATCGAGTATAACAAAAGCCCCTGATGGAGTATAACAAATTTCCTTGGTCGAGAAAAGCAAAGTCCCCTAATCGAGTATAACAAAGCCCAATCATCGAGTATAACAAAGTCCCATGATCGAGTATAACAAAGCCCCCTGATCGAGAATAACAAAGTCCCCACATCGAGTATAAAAAAGTCCCCTGGTCGAGTATAACAAAGTCCCCTAATCGAGTATAACAAAGTCCCCTGGTCGACTATAACAAAGTTCCCTGGTCGAGTATTACAAAGTCCCCTGATCGAGTATAACAAAGTCCCCTGATCAAGTATACCAAATCCCCTTCATCGTGTATACCAAGATCCCCTGATCGAGTATAACAAATTCCCCTGGTCGAGTATAACAAAGTCCCCCTGGTTGAATATAACAATGGCTCATGATCGAGTATAAAAAAGGCCTCTTATCGAGTACAACAAAGGCCCCTCTTCGAGTCTAACAAAGTCCCCTGATCGATTATGACAAAGGCCCTTGATCGAGTATAAGAAAGCCCAATCATCGAGCATTACAAAGTCCCCTGATCGAGTATAACAAAGTCCCCTGGTCGAGGACAACAAAGCCCCCTGATCAAGTACAACAAAGTCCCCTGATTGAGCATAACAAAGTCCCCTGGTTGACCATAACAAAGGCCCCTGGTCGAGTAAAATAAAGTCCCCTAATCGAATATAACAAAGCCCTCTGATCGAGTATAACAAAGACCACTGGTCGAGCATAACAAAGGACCCTAGTCGAGTATAACAAAGTCTCCTGATCGAGTATAACAAAGCCCAATCATCGAGTATAACAAAGTCCCCTGATCGAGTATATCAAAGCCCCCTGATAGAGTATAACAAAGTCCCCAATCGAGTATAACAAAGTCTCCTGATCGAGTATAACAAAACCACCTCATCGTGAATAACAAAGTTCCCTGGTCGAGTATAGTAATGTCCCGTGATCACGTATAACAAAGTCCCCTGGTTGTGTATAACAAAGCCTCCTGACTGAGTATAACAAAGTCCCCTGATCGAGTATAACACATCCCCTGATAGAGTATAACATATCCCCTGATCGTGTTTAACAAAGTTCCCTGGTCGAGTATAGTAATGTCCCCTGATCGAGTATAACAAAGTCCTGGTCGAGTATAACAAATTCCCCTGATCAAGTTTAACAAAGACCCTGGTCGAGTATAACAAATTCCCCTGATCAAGTATAACAAAGTCCCTACATCGATTATAACACAGGCCCCCAAATCGAGTCTAACAAAGTCCTCTGAACGAGTATAACAAAGGCCCATGATCGAGTATAACAAATGCCCCTCATCGAGTATAACAAAATCACCTAATCGAATATATCAAAGCCCCTTGATCGAGTATAACAAAGGCCACTGGTCGAGCATAACAAAGTCCCCTTATTGAGTATAACAAAGTCCCCTGATCGAGTATAACAAAGTCCCCTGATCGAGCATAACAAATGCCCCTCATCGAGTATAACAAAGTCACCAAATCGAATATAACAAAGTCCCCTGATCGATTATGACAAAGGCCCTTGATCGTGTATAACAAAGGCCCCTCATCGAGTATAACAAAGTCCCCTGGTCGAGTATAACCATGGCCCCTCATCGAGAATAACAGAGTCCTCTGATCGAATATAACAAAGTCCCCTTATCGAGCATAGCAAAGGCCCCTGGTCCAGCATAACAAAGCCCCCCTAATCGAATAATACAAAGTCCCCTGATCAAGTATAACAAAGTCCCCTGATCGAGTATAACAAAGTCCCCTGGTCGAGTAGAACAAAGACCCCTAATGGAGCACAACAAAGTCCCTGATGGAGAATAACAAAGTCCCTTCATCGATGAAAACAAAGTCCCCTGATCGAGTATAGCAAAGACCCCTGGTCGAGTATAACAAAGTCCCCTAGTTGAGTAGAACAAAGTCCCCTGATCGTGTATAACAAATTTCCCTGATCGAGTATAACAAAGGCCCCCGGTTGAGTATAACAAAGCCTCCTGACTGAGTATAACAAAGTCCCCTGATCGAGTATAACATATCCCCTCATCGTGTATAACAAAGTTCCCTGGTCGAGTATAGTAATGTACCCTGATCGAGTATAACAAAGCCCCCTGATCGAGTATAACAAAGTCCTCGATCGAGTATAACAAAGTCCCCTGATCGAGTATAACAAAGTCCTTTGATCGAGTATAACAAAGTCCCCTGATCGAGTATAAAAAAGTACCCTGATCGAACATAACAAAGGCCCCTGGTCGAGTATAACAAAGCCCCCTGATCGAGTATATCAAAGTCCCCTGATCGAGTAAAACAAGTAACCTGGTTGAGTATAACAAAGTCCCTTGATCGAGTATAACAAAGCCCCCTGATCGAGCAAAACAAATTCCCCCGATCGAGTATAACAAATTCCCCCGATCGAGTATAACAAATTCCCCTGATCGAGTATAAAAAAGTCGCCTAATCGAGTATAACAAAGTCCCCTGGTCGAGTATAACAAAGTCCCTTATCGACTATAAAAAAGTCCCCTGGTCGAGTGTAACCAAGGCCCCTCATTGAGTATGACAAACGCCCCCGGTTGAGGATAACAAAGCCTCACGATCGAGTATAACAAAGTCCACTTATCGAGCATAACAAAGGCCCTTCATCGAGAATAACAAATTCCTCTGATCGAATATAACAAAGTCCTTATCGAGCATAACAAGGAGGCCTGGTTCAGGATAACAAAGCCCCCAGATCAAATAATACATAGTCCCTGATCAGTATAACAAATTCCCTGACCGAGTATAAGGCCCCTAATGGAGCATAACAAAGTCCCTGATGGAGTATAACAAAGTCCTGATCGAGGCAAACAAGGCCCTGGTCGAGTACAGTAATGTCCCCTAATCGAGTATAACAAAGACCCCTCATCGAGTCTAACAAAGTCCCCTGATCGAGTATAACAAAGGCCCTTGATCGAGTATAATAAAGTCCCCTGATCGAATATAAAAAAGTCCCCTGATCTAGTAAGACAAAGTCCTCTCATCGAGTATAACAAAGTCACCTTATCGAGTATAACAAAGTTCCCTGATCTAGTATAACAAAACCCCTCATCGAGTATAGCAAAGGCCCTTTATCGAGTATAACAAATGCCCCTCTTCGAGTATAACAAAGTCCCCTAGTCGAATATAACAAAGCCCCCTGATCGGGTATATCAAAGCCCCCTCATCGAGTATAACAAAATCCCCTAATCGAGTATAACAAAGTCCCCTGGTCGAATATAATAAAGGCCCCTGATCGAGTATAACAAAGTCCCCTGATCTAGTATAACAAAGTCCTCTGATCGAGCATAACAAAGGACCCTGGTCGAGTATAACAAAGCCCCTTGATTGAGTATAACAAAGTACCCTCATCTAGTATAACAAAATCCCCTGATCGAGTATAGCAAAGCCCCTTGATCGAGAATAACAAATGCCCCTCTTCGAGTATAAGAAAGTCCCCTAATCGAATATAACAAAGCCCCCTGATAGATTATAACAAAGGCCACTGGTCGAGCATAACAAAGGACCCTGGTCGAGTATAACAAAGTCCCCTGATCGAGTATAACAAAGCCCTCTCATCGAGTATAACAAAGTCCCCAAATCGAGTATAACAAAGTCCCCTGGTCAAATATAATAAAGGCCCCTAATCTAGTATAACAAAGTCCCATGGTCGAGTATAACAAAGTCACTTGATCGAGTATAACAAAGGCCCCTGATCGAGTATAACAAAGGCCCCCGGTTGAGTATAACAAAGCCTCTTCATCGTGTATAACAAAGTCCCCTGATCGAGTATAACACATCCCCTGATCGAGTATAACATATCACCTGATCGTGTATAACAAAGTCCTCTGATCGAGTATAACAAAGTCCCCTTATCGAGTAAAACAAAGGCCCTTGATCGATAATAATAAAGGCACCTAATCGAGTATAACAAAGTCCCCTGATCGAATATAAAAAAAGTCCCCTAATCGAGTAAATCAAAGTCCCCTGGTCGAGTATAACAAAGTCCCCTGATCGGGTATAACAAAGTCCCCTGGTCGAGTATAACAAATTCCCCTGTTCGAGTATAGCAAAGTCCCCTGGTCGAGTATAACAAATTCCCCTGATCGAATATAACAAAGTCCCCTGGTTGAGTATAACAAAGGCCCATGATTGAGTATAAAAAGGCCCCTCATCGAGTATAACAAAGACCCCTCATCGAGTCTAACAAAGTCCTCTGATCGAGTATGACAAAGGCCCTTGATCGAGAATAACAAAGGCCCCTAATCGAGTATAACAAAGTCGCCTGATCGAGTATAACAAAGTGCCCTTATCGAGTACAACAAAGTCTCCTGGTCGAGTATAACAAATTCCCCTGATCGAATATAACAAAGTCCACTGGTTGAGTATAACAAAGGCCCATGATTGAGTATAAAAAGGCCCCTCATCGAGAATAACAAAGGCCCCCGGTAGAGTATAACAAAGCCTCCTGATCGAGTATAACAAAGTCCCCTTATCGAGCATAACAAAGGCCCCTGGTGAGCATAACAAAGCCCCCGTGATCGAATAATACAAAGTCCCCTGATCAAGTATAACAAAGTCACCTGATCGAGTAAAACAAAGTCCCCTGTTTGAGTATAACAAAGGCCCCTAATAGAGTATAAGAAAGACTCTGATGGAGTATAACAAAGGCCCCTAATGGAGTATAACAAAGAACCTGATGGAGTATAACAAAGTCCCCTGATCGAGGAAAACAAAGCCCCCTGATCGAGTATAACAAAGTCCCCTGATCGAGTATAACAAAGACCCCTCATCGAGTATAACACATCCCCTGATCGAGTATAACATATCCCCTGACCGTGTATAACAACGTTCCCTGGTCGAGTATAGTAATATCCCCTAATCGAGTATAACAAAGGCCCCTGAAGGAGTATAACAAAGTCCCTTTATCGAGTATAATAAAGCCTCCTTACCGAGTATAACAAAGTCCCCTGATCGAGTATATCAAACCCCCCTTGTCGAGTATAATAAAGGCCCTGATCGAGTATAACAAAGTCTCAAGATCGAGTATAACAAATTCCCCTGGTTCGAGTATAACAAAAGCCCCTGATATAGTATAACAAAGGCCCCTGATCGAGCATAACAAAGTCCCCTAATCGAGCATAACAAAGGCCCCAGGTCGAGGACAACAAAGCCCCCTAATCAGGTATAACGAAGGCCCCTGATCGAGAATAACAAAGGCCCCAAATCGAGTCTAACAAAGTCCCCTAATCGAGTATAGCAAAGGCCATTGATCGAGTATAACAAATGCCCCTCATCGAGTATAACTAAGTCCCCTAATCGAATATAACAAAGCCCCATAATCGACTATAACAAAGTTCCCAGGTTGAATATAACAATGGCTCATGATCGAGTATAACACAGGCCTCTCATCGAGTATAACAAAGGCCCCTCATCGAGTCTAACAAAGTCCCCTGATCGATTATGACATAAGCCCTTGATCGAGTATAACAAAGCCCAATCATCGAGTATAACAAAGTCCCCTGATCGAGTATAACAAAGTCCCTGGTCGAGGAAAACAAAGCCCCCTGATCAAGTATAACAAAGTCCCATGATTGAGTATAACAAAGTCCCCTGGTTGACCATAACAAAGGCCCCTGGTCGAGTATAACAAAGTACCCTAATCGAGTATAACAAAGTCCCCTGATCGAGTATAACGAAGCCCAATCATTGAGTATAACAAAGTCCCCTGATCGAGTATAACAAAGTCCCCTGGTCGAGTAAAACAAAGTCCCCTGATCGAGTATAACAAAGTCCCCTTATCGAGCATAACAAAGGCCCATGGTCGAGTATAACAAAGCCCCCCTCATCGAATATTACAAAGTCCAGTGATCAAGTATAACAAAGTTCCCTGATCGAGTATAACAAAGTCCCCTGGTCGAGTATAACAAAGGCCCCTGATGGAGTATAACAAAGACCCTGATGGAGTATAACAAAGTCCCCTGATCAAGGAAAACAAAGCCCCCTGCTCGAGTATAACAAAGTCCCCTTATCGAGTATAACAAAATTCATTGATCGAGGATAACAAAGGCCCCTGGTCGAGAAAAACAAAGGCCTCCGTTTGAGTATAACAAAGCCTCCTGATCGCGTATAACAAAGTCCAGTGATCGAGTATAACACATCCCTTGATCGAGTATGACATATACCCTGATCGTGTATAACAAAGTTCCCTGGTCGAGTATAATAATGTCCCCTGATCGAGTATAACAAAGCCTCCTGATCGAGTATAACAAAGTCTCCTGGTCGAGTATAACAAAGTCGCCTGATCGAGTATAACAAAGTCCTCTGATCGAGTATAACAAAGTCCTCTAATCGAGTATAACAAAGGCCCTTCATCGAGGATAATAAAGGCCATTAATCGAGTTTAACAAAGTCCCTTGATCGAGCATAACAAAGCCCCTGATCGAGTAAAACAAAGTGCCCCGATCGAGTATAACAAAGTCCTCTGATCGAGTATAACAAAGTCCCCTGGTCGTGTATAACAAAGTCCCCTGGTCGAGTATAACAAATTCCACTGATCGAGTATAACAAAGTCCCCTGGTGGAGTAAAACAAATTCCCCTTATCGAGGATAACAAAGTCCCCTGGTTGAATATAACAATGGCCTATGATTGAGTATAACAAAGGCCCCTCATCGAGTATAACAAAGACCCATCATCGAGTCTAACAAAGTCCCCTGATCGATTATGACAGAGGCCCTTGATCGAGTGTAACAAAGGCCCCTGATCGAGTATAACAAAGTCCCCTGGTCGAGTATAAAAAAGTCCCCTTATCGAGTATAACAAAGTCCCCTAGTCAAGTATTACAAATTCCCCTGATCGAGTATAACAAAGGCCCCTGGTCGAGTATAACAAAGTCTCCTGATCGAGTATAACAAAGTCCCCTGGTCGAGTATAACCAAAGCCCTTGATCGAGAATAACAAAGTCCTCTGATCGAATATAACAAAGTCCCCTTATCGAGCATAACAAAGGCCCCTGATCGAGTACAACAAAGGCCCCTGGTCGAGTACAACAAAGTCCCCTCATCGAGTATAACGAAGCCCCCCTAATCGAGTATAGCAAAGCCCCCTGATCGAGTATAACAAAGGCCCCTGATCGAGGCCCCTGATCAAGTATAACAAAGACCCCTTATCGAGTATAACAAATTCCTCTGATCGAGTATAACAAAGTTTCCTGGTCGAGTATAACATATCCCCTGATCGAGCATAACAAAACCCCATCATCGAGTATAGCATAGCCCCCTAATAGAGTATAACAAAGTTCCCTAATCGAGTATAACATATCCACTGATCGAGCATAACAAAGCCCCCTCATCGAGTATAGCAAAGCACCCTGATCGAGTATAACAAAGGCCCCTGATCGAGTATAGCAACGGACCGTGATGGAGTATAACAAAGGCCCCTGATCGAGTATAACAAAGGCCCCTGATCGAGTACAACAAAGACCTCTGATCGAGTATAACAAGTTCCCCTAATCGAATATAACAAAGCCCCCTGCTGGAGTATAACAAAGCCCCTTGATCGAGTATAACAAAGGCCCCTGATCGAGTATAACAAAGACCCCTAATCGAGTATTTCAAAGGCCTCTGATCGAGTATAACAAAGGCCCCTGATCGAGTACAACAAAGGCCCCTCATCGAGTACAACAAAGACCCCTGATCGAGTATAACAAAGGCCCCTTATCAAGTATAACAAAGACCTCTGATCGAGTATAACAAATTCCCCTAATCGAATATAACAAAGGCCCCTGCTGGAGTATAACAAAGCCCCTTGATCGAGTATAACAAAGGCCGCTGATCGAGTATAACAAATGACCCTGATCGAGTATAACAAAGGTCCTTTATCGAGTATTACAAAGGCCCCTGATCGAGTATAACAAAGGCCCCTGATCGAGTACAACAAAGGCCCCTGATCGAGTATAACAAAGCCCCCTGATCGAGTGTAACAAAGCCCAATGATCGAGTATAACAAAGCCCACTCATCGAGTTTAACAAAGGCCCCTGAGCTAGTATAACAAACGCTCCTAATCGAGTATAACATAGTCCCCTGATCGAGTATAACAAAGGCCCCTTATCGAGTATTACAAAGGCCCGTGATCGAGTATTACAAAGGCACCTGATCGAGTACAACAAAGGCCCCTGATCGAGTAAACAAAGTCCCCTGATCGAGTATAACAAAGTCCCCTGATCGTGTATAACAATGTCCACTGATCGATTATAACAAAGTCCACTGATCGAGTATAACAAAGTCTCCTGATCGAGTATAACATATCCCCTGATCGAGCATAACAAAGCCCCCTCATCGAGTATAGCAGAGCCCCCTGATCGAGTATAACAAAGGCTCCTGATCGAGTATAACAAAGGACCCTCATCGAGTATAACAAAGGCCCCTGATCGAGTATAACATAGTCCCCTGATCGAGTATAACAAAAGCCCCTCATCGAGTATTACAAAGGCCCCTGATCGAGTATAACGAAGCCCCCTGATCGAGTATAGCAAAGCCCCCTGATCGATTTTAACAAAGGCCCCTGATCGAGTATAACAAAGGACCCTGATCCAGTATAACATAGTCCCCTGATCGAGTATAACAAAAGCCCCTCATCGAGTATTACAAAGGCCCTGATCGAGTATAACAAAGGCCCCTGATCAAGGCCCCTGATCAAGTATAACAAAGACCCCTAATCGAGTATAACAAAGTCCCCTGATCGAGTATAACAAAGTCCCCGGATCGAGTATAACAAAGTCCCTAGATCGAGTATAACAAAGTCTCCTGATCGAGTAAAACAAAGGCCCTTGATCGAGCATAACAAAGTCAACTAATCGAGTATGACAAAGTCCACTGATCGAGTATATCAAAGTCCCCTGATCGAGTATAACAAAGCCCTCTCATCGAGTATAACAAAGCCCCCTGATCGAGTATTTCAAAGCCCCCTCATCGAGTATTTCAAAGCCCCCTCTTCGAATATTTCTAAGCCAACTCATAGAATATAATAAAGTCCCCTGATCGAGTATAACAAGGTCCACTGATCGAGTATAACAAATTCCCCTGATCGAGTATAACAAAGACCTGTTATCGAGTATAACAAAGGTCCCTGATCGAGTACAACAAAGGCCCCTAATCGAGTACAATAAAGGCCCCTGATCGAGTATAACGAAGCCCCCTGATCGAGTATAGCAAAGCCCCCTTATCGATTTTAATAAAGGCCCCTGATCGAGTATAACAAAGGCCCCTGATCGAGTATAACAAAGGACCCTGATCCAGTATAACATAGTTCCCTGATCGAGTATAACAAAAGCCCCTCATCGAGTATTACAAAGTCCCCTGGTCGAGTATAACAAAGTCCCCTGGTTGAGTATAACATATACCCTCATCGAGGATAACAAAGGCCCCTGATCATGTATAACAAAGCCCTCTCATCGAGTATATCAAAGTTCCCTGATCGAGTATAACATAGCCCCTCATCGAGCATAACAAAGGCCCCTGATCGAGCATAACAAAGGCCTCTGGTCGAGTATAACAAAGGCCCCTGGTCGAGCATAACAAAAGCCCCTGGTCGAGTATAACAAAGTCCCCTGATCGTGTATAACAGTCCCCTAATCGAGTATAACAAATTGCCCGGATCGAGTATAACAAAGTCCCTTCATCAAGTATAACAAAGTCCCCTGATCGAGTATAACAATGTCCCTTGATCGAGTATAACCAAGGCCCCTCATCGAGTACAACAAAGGCCCCTGGTCGAGTACAACAAAGTGCCCTCATCGAGTATAACAAAGTCCCCTAATCGAGTATAACAAATTCCCCGGATCGAGTACAACAAAGTCATCTGATCCAGTATAACAAAGTCCACTAATTGAGTATAACAAATTCCCCTGATCGAGTATAACAAAGCCCCGTGATCGAGTATAACAAAGTCCCCTTATCGAGTATAACAAAGACATCTTATCGAGTATAACAAAGGCCCCTGATCGAGTACAACAAAGGCCCCTGATCGAGTACAACAAAGGCCCTTGATCGAGTATAACGAAGCCCCCTGATCGAGTATAGCAAAGCCCCCTGATCGTGTATAACAAAGGCCCCACATTGAGGCCCCTGATGAAGCATAACAAAGACCCCTAATCGAGTATAACAAATTCCTCTGATCGTGTATAACAAAGTTCCCTGGTCGAGTATAGTAATGTCCCCAGATCGAGTATAACAAAGGCCCTTGATCAAGTATAACAAAGTCCCCTTATCGAGCATAACAAAGGACCCTGGTCGAGTATAACAAAGCCCTCCTGATCGAATATTACAAAGTCCCCTATTCAAGTATAACAAAATTCTCTGATCGAGTATAACAAAGCCCCCTAATCAAGTATAACAAAATCCCCTGGTCGAGTATAACAAAGTCCCCTTATCGAGCATAACAAAGGCCCCTGGACGAGTATAACAAAGCCCCCCTGATCGAATATTACAAAGTCCCATGATCAAGTATAACAAAGTCCCCTGATCGAGTATAACAAAGTCCCCTGGTCGAGTTTAACAAAGGCCCCAGATGGAGTATAACAAAGACCCTCATGGAGTATAACAAAGTTCCTTGATCGAGGAAAACAAAGCCCCCTCAACGAGTTTAAGAAGTCCCCTGGTCGAGTATAACAAAGTCCCTTGATCGAGTATAACATAGGACCCTGATCGAATATAACAAAGGCCTTCGGTTGAGTATAACAAAGCATCGTGATCGAATATAACAAAGTCCCCTGATCGAGTATAACACATCCCCCTGATGGAGTATAACATATCCCCTTATCGTGTATAACAAAGTTCCCTGGTCGAGTATAACAAAGTCCCCTGATCGAATATAACAAAGTCCTCAGATCGAGTATTACAAAGTCCCCTGGTCGAGTATAACAAAGTCCTCAGATCGAGTATAACAAAGTCCCTTTTTCGAGTATAACAAAGTCCCCTGATCGAGTATAACAAAGTCCTCAGATCGTGTATAACAAAGTCCCCTGGGAGAGTATAAAAAAGTTCCCTGATCGAGTATAACAAAGGACCTTGATTGAATATAATAAAGGCCCCTGGTCGAGTGTAACAAAGCCCCTTCATCGAGTATAACAAAGTCCCCTGATCTAGTATAACAAATTCCCCTGATCGAGTATAACAAAGTCCACTGATCGAGTATAACAAAGTCCCTAGATCGAGTATAACAAAGTCTCCTGATCGAGTAAAACAAAGGCCCCTGATCGAGTATAACAAAGTCCCCTAATCGAGTATGACAAAGTCCACTGATCGATTATATCAAAGTCCCCTGATCGAGTATAACAAAGCCCCCTCATCGAGTATAACAAAGCCCCCTCATCGAGTATTTCAAAGCCTCCTCATCGAGTATTTCAAAGCCTCCTCTTCGAATATTTCTAAGCCCCCTCATCGAATATAATAAAGTCCCCTGATCGAGTATAACAAGGTCCAATGATCGAGTATAACAAATTCCCCTGTTCGAGTATAACAAAGCCCCGTGATCGAGTATAACAAAGTCCCGTGATCGAGTATAACAAAGTCCCCTGATCGAGTATAACAAAGGACCCTGATCGAGTACAACAAAGGCCCCTAATCGAGTACAACAAAGGCCCCTGATCGAGTATAGCAAAGCCCCCTGATCGATTTTAACAAAGGCCCCTGATCGAGTATAACAAAGGCCCCTGATCGAGTATAACAAAGGACCCTGATCCAGTATAACATAGTCCCCTGATCGAGTATAACAAAAACCCCTCATCGAGTATTACAAAGGCCCTGATCGAGTATAACAATGGCCCCTGGTCGAGGCCCCTGATCAAGTATAACAAAGACCCCTAATCGAGTATAACAAAGTCCCCTGATCGAGTATAACAATGTCCCCGGATCGAGTATAACAAAGTCCCAAGATCGAGTATAACAAAGTCTCCTGATCCAGTAAAACAAAGGCCCCTGATCGAGCATAACAAAGTCAACTAATCGAGTATGACAAAGTCCACTGATCGAGTATATCAAAGTCCCCTGATCGAGTATAACAAAGCCCCCTCATCGAGTATAACAAAGCCCCCTGATCGAGTATTTCAAAGCCTCCTCATCGAGTATTTCAAAGCCCCCTCTTCGAATATTTCTAAGCCCACTCATCGAATATAATAAAGTCCCCTGATCGAGTATAACAAAGTCCCCTGATCGAGTATAACAAAGACCTGTTATCGAGTATAACAAAGGTCCCTGATAGAGTAAAACAAAATCGAGCCCCTGATCGAGTATAACGAAGCCCCCTGATCGAGTATAGCAAAGCCCCCTTATCGATTTTAACAAAGGCCCCTGATCGAGTATAACAAAGGCCCCTGATCGAGTATAACAAAGGACCCTGATCCAGTATAACATAGTCCCCTGATCGAGTATAACAAAAGCCCCTCATCGAGTATTACAAAGTCCCCTGGTCGAGTATAACAAAGTCCCCTGGTCGAGTATAACATATCCCCTCATCGAGGATAATAAAAGGCCCTGATCAGGGCCCTGATCCAAGTATAACAAAGCCCCTCATCGAGGTATAACAATGTTCCTGATCAGGTATAACATATCCCTTCATCGGAAGCATAAAGGCCCTGATCGGGCATAACAAAAGGCCCCTGGTCGAGTATAACAAAAAGTCCCCTGGTCGAGAATAACCAAAAGCCCCCTCATCGAGTATAACATATCCCCTCATCGAGCATAACAAAGGCCCCTTGTCGAGCATAACAAAAGCCCCTGGTCGAGTATAACAAAGTCCCCTGATCGAGTATAACAAAGTCCCCTGATCGAGTATAACAAAGTCCACTAATTGAGTATAACAAATTCCCCTGATCGAGTATAACAAAGCCCCATGATCGAGTATAACAAAGTCCCCGGATCGAGTATAAAAAAGACCTTTTATCGAGGATATCAAACGCCCCTGATTGAGTACAACAAAGGCCCCTCAACGAGTACAACAAAGGCCCCTAATCGAGTATAACGAAGCCCTCTGATCGAGTATAACAAAGGCCCCTCATCGAGCATAACAAAGGCCCCTCATCGAGTATTACAAAGGCCCCTCATCGAGTATTACAAAGGCCCCTCATCGAGTATAACAAAGGCCACTGATCCAGGCCCCTGATCAAGTATAACAAAAACCCCGAATCGAGTATAGGAAATTCCCATGATCGAGTATAACAAAGTTCCCTGATCGAATATAACAAAGGCCCCTGATCAAGTATAACAAAGACCTCTGATCGAGTATAACAAATTCCCCTAATCGAATATAGCAAAGGCCCCTGCTCGAGTATAACAAAGCCCCCTAATCGAGTATAACAAAGGCCCCTAATCGAGTTTAACAAAGGCCCCTAATCGAGTTAACAAAAGCCTCTGATCAAGTATAACAAAGGCCCCTAATCGAGTATAAAAGGCCCTTATCGAGGTATTACAAAGGCCCCTGATCGAGTATAACAAAGGCCCTGATCGAGTACAACAAAGGCCCCTGATCGAGTACAACAAAGGCCCCTGATCGAGTACAACAAAGTCCTCTGATCGAGTATAACAAAGCCCCCTGATCGAGTATAACAAAGTCTCCTGATCGAGTAAAACAAAGCCCCCTCATCGAGTATAACAAAGGCCCCTGAACGAGTATAACAAACGCCCCTAATCGAGTATAAAATAGTCCCCTGATCGAGTATAACAAAGGCCCCTTATGGAGTATTACAAAGGCCCCAGATCGAGTATTACAAAGGCCCCCGATCGAGTACAACAAAGGCCCCTGATCGAGTACAACAAATTCCCCTGATCGAGTATAACAAAGTCCCCTGATCGTGTATAACAAAGTCCCCTAATCGAGTATAACAAATTAAGCGGATCGAGTATAACAAAATCCCTTCATCAAGAATAACAAAGTCCCCTGATCGAGTATAACAATGTCCCTTGATCGAGTATAACAAAGGCCCCTGATCGAGTACAACAAAGGCCCCTGGTCGAGTACAACAAAGTGCCCTCATCGAGTATAACAAAGTCCCCTGATCGAGTATAACAAATTCCCCGGATCGAGTACAACAAAGTCATCTGATCGAGTATAACAAAGTCCACTAATTGAGTATAACAAATTCCCCTTATCGAGTATAACAAAGCCCCGTGATCGAGTATAAGAAAGTCCCCTTATCGAGTATAACAAAGACCTCTTATCGAGTATAACAAAGGCCCCTGATCGAGTATTACCAAGGCCCCTCATCGAGTATAACAAAGGCCACTGATCCAGGCCCCTGATCAAGTATAACAAAAACCCCGAATCGAGTATAGCAAATTCCCATGATCGAGTATAACAAAGTTCCCTGATCGAATATAACAAAGGCCCCTTATCAAGTATAACAAAGACCTCTGATCGAGTATAACAAATTCCCCTAATCGAATATAAGAAAGGCCCCTGCTCGAGTATAACAAAGCCCCCTGATCGAGTATAACAAAGCCCCCTAATCGAGTTTAACAAATGCCCCTAATCGAGTTTAACAAAGGCCTCTGATCAAGTATAACAAAGGCCCCTAATCGAGTATAACAAAGGCCCCTTATCGAGTATTACAAATGCCCCTGATCGAGTATAACAAAGGCCCCTAATCGAATATAAGAAAGGCCCCTGCTCGAGTATAACAAAGCCCCCTGATAGATTATAACAAAGGCCACTGGTCGAAAATAACAAAGGACCCTGGTCGAGTATAACAAAGTCCCCTGATCGAGTATAACAAAGCCCTCTCATCGAGTATAACAAAGTCCCCAAGTCGAGTATAACAAAGTCTTCTGGTCAAATATAATGAAGGCCCCTGATCGAGTATAGCAAAGTCCCCTGATCTAGTATAACAAAGTCCCATGGTCGAGTATAACAAAGCCACTTGATCGAGTATAACAAAGGCCCCTGATCGAGTATAACAAAGGCCCCCGGTTGAGTATACCAAAGCCTCTTCATCGTGTATAACAAAGTCCCCTGATCGAGTATAACACATCCCCTGATCGAGTATAACATATCACCTGATCGTGTATAACAAAGTCCTCTGATCGAGTATAACAAAGTCCCCTTATCGAGTATAACAAAGGCCATTGATCGATAATAATAAAGGCACCTAATCGAGTATAACAAAGTCCCCTGATCGAATATAAAAAAGTCCCCTAATCGAGTAAATCAAAGTCCCCTGGTCGAGTATAACAAAATCCCCTGATCGGGTATAACAAAGTCCCCTGGTCGAGTATAACAAATTCCCCTGATCGAGTATAGCAAAGTCCCCTGGTCGAGTATAACAAATTCCCCTGATCGAATATAACAAAGTCCCCTAGTTGAGTATAACAAAGGCCCATGATTGAGTATAAAAAGGCCCCTCATCGAGTATAACAAAGACCCCTCATCGAGTCTAACAAAGTCCCCTGGTCGAGTATAACAAAGGCCCCTGATGGAGTATAACAAAGACCCTGATGGAGTATAACAAAGTCCCCTGATCGAGTATAACAAAGTCCATTGATCGAGGATAACAAAGGCCCCTGGTCGAGAAAAACAAAGGCCTCCGTTTGAGTATAACAAAACCTCCTGATCGCGTATAACAAAGTCCAGTGATCGAGTATAACACATCCCCTGATCGAGTATAACATATCCCCTGATCGTGTATAACAAAGTTCCCTGGTCGAGTATAGTAATGTCCCCTGATCGAGTATAACAAAGCCTCCTGATCGAGTATAACAAAGTCCCCTGGTCGAGTATAACAAAGTCGCCTGATCGAGTATAACAAAGTCCTCTGATCGAGTATAACAAAGTCCCCTAATCGAGTATAACAAAGGCCCTTCATCGAGTATAATAAAGGCCATTAATCGAGTTTAACAAAGTCCTATGATCGAGTATTACAAAGCCCCTGATCGAGTAAAACAAAGTGCCCCGATCGAGTATAACAAAGTCCTCTGATCGAGTATAACAAAGTCCCCTGGTCGTGTATAACAAAGTCCCCTGGTCGAGTATAACAAATTCCACTGATCGAGTATAACAAAGTCCCCTGGTCGAGTAAAACAAATTCCCCTTATCAAGGATAACAAAGTCCCCTGGTTGAATATAACAATGGCCTATGATTGAGTATAACAAAGGCCCCCCATCGAGTATAACAAAGGCCCCTCATCGAGTCTAACAAAGTCCCCTGATCGATTATGACAGAGGCCCTTGATCGAGTATAAGAAAGGCCCCTCATCGAGTATAACAAAGTCCCCTGGTCGAGTATAAAAAAGTCCCCTTATCGAGTATAACAAAGTCCCCTAGTCAAGTATTACAAATTCCCCTGATCGATTATAACAAAGGCCCCTGGTCGAGTATAACAAAGTCTCCTCATCGAGTATAACAAAGTCCCCTGGTCGAGTATAACCAAGGCCCCTGATCGAGAATAACAAAGTCCTCTGATCGAAAATAACAAAGTCCCCTTATCGAGCATAACAAACTCCCCTGATCGAGTACAACAAAGGCCCCTGGTCGAGTACAACAAAGTCCCCTCATCGAGTTTAACGAAGCCCCCCTAATCGAGTATAGCAAAGCCCCCTGATCGAGTATAACAAAGGCCCCTCATCGAGTATAACAAAGGCCCCTGATCGAGTACAACAAAGGCCCCTAATCGATTATAACAAAGTTCCCTGATCGAGTATAACAAAGATCCCAAATCGAGTATAACAAAGTCCACTAATCGAGTATAACAAATTCCCCTGATCGAGTATCACAAAGCCCCGGGATCGAGTATAACAAAGGCCATTATCGAGTATAACAAAGGCCATTATCGAGTATAACAAAGCCCCCTGGATCGAGTTTAACAAAGGCCTCTGATCAAGTATAACAAAGGCCCCTAATCGAGTATAACAAAGGCCCCTTATCGAGTATTACAAAGGCCCCTGATCGAGTATAACAAAAGGCCCCTCATCGAGTACAACAAAGGCCCCTCATCGAGTACAACAAAGGCGCCTGAACGAGTATAACAAACGCCCCTAATCGAGTATAACATACTCCCCTGATCGAGTATAACAAAGGCCCCTTATGGAGTATTACAAAGGCCCCAGATCGAGTATTACAAAGGCCCCTGATCGAGTACAACAAAGGCCCCTGATCGAGTACAACAAATTCCCCTGATCGAGTATAACAAAGTCCACTGATCGTGTATAACAAAGTCCCCTAATCGAGTATAACAAATTACGCGGATCGAGTATAACAAAATCCCTTCATCAAGTATAACAAAGTCCCCTGATCGAGTATAACAATGTCCCTTGATCGAGTATAACAAAGGCCCCTGATCGAGTACAACAAAGGCCCCTGGTCGAGTACAACAAAGTGCCCTCATCGAGTATAACAAAGTCCCCTGATCGAGTATAACAAATTCCCCGGATCGAGTACAACAAAGTCTTCTGATCGAGTATAACAAAGTCCACTAATTAAGTATAACAAATTCCCCCCTTATCGAGTATAACAAAGCCCCGTGATCGAGTATAAGAAAGTCCCCTTATCGAGTATAACAAAGACCTCTTATCGAGTATAACAAAGGCCCCTGATCGAGTACAACAAAGGCCCCTGATCGAGTACAACAAAGGCCCCTGATCGAGTATAACGAAGCCCCCTGATCGAGTATAACAAATTCCTCTGATCGTGTATAACAAACTTCCCTGGTCGAGTATAGTAATGTCCCCTGATCGAGTATAACAAAACCCCTGATCAAGTATAACAAAGCCCTCTTGATCGAATATTACAAAGTCCCCTGATCAAGTATAACAAAATTCTCTGATCGAGTATAACAAAGCCCCCTAATCAAGTATAACAAAATCCCCTGGTCGAGTATAACAAAGTCCCCTTAGCGAGCATAACAAAGGCCCCTGGTCGAGTATAACAAAGCCCCCCTGATCGAATATTACAAAGTCCCCTGATCGAGTATAACAAAGTCCCCTGGTCGAGTTTAACAAAGGCCCCAGATGGAGTATAACAAAGACCCTCATGGAGTATAACAAAGTCCCTTGATCGAGGAAAAGAAAGCCCCCTCAACGAGTTTAACAAAGTCCCCTGATCGAGTATAACAAAGTCCCTTGATCGAGTATAACAAAGGACCCTGATCGAATATAACTACGGCCTTCGGTTGAGAATAACAAAGCATCGTGATCGAATATAACAAAGTCCCCTGATCGAGTATAACACATCCCCCTGATGGAGAATAACATATCCCCTTATCGTGTATAACAAAGTTAACTGGTCGAGTATAAGAAAGTCCCCTGATCGAATATAAAAAAAGTCCTCAGATCGAGTATTACAAAGTCCCCTGGTCGAGTATAACAAAGTCCTCAGATCGAGTATAACAAAGTCCCCTGGTCGAGTATAACAAAGTCCCCTGATCGAGTATAACAAAGTCCCCTGATCGAGTATAACAAAGTCCACTGATCGAGTATAACAAAGTACCTAGATCGAGTATAACAAAGTCTCCTGATCGAGTAAAACAAAGGCCCCTGATCGAGTATAACAAAGTCCCCCAATCGAGTATGACAAAGTTCACTGATCGATTATATCAAAGTCCCCTGAACGAGTATAACAAAGCCCCCTCATCGAGAATAACAAAGCCCCCTGATCGAGTATTTCAAAGCCTCCTCATCGAGTATTTCAAAGCCCCCTCTTCGAATATTTCTAAGCCCCTTCATCGAATATAATAAAGTCCCCTGATCGAGTAAAACAAGGTCCAATGATCGAGTATAACAAATTCCCCTGATCGAGTATAACAAAGCCCCGTGATCGAGTATAACAAAGCCTGAGTATTTCGAAGCCCCCCTCTTCGAATATTTCTAAGCCCCTTCATCGAATATAATAAAGTCCCCTGATCCGGAAGTAAACAAGGTCCAATAGTCAGGTTTAACAAATTCCCCTGATCCGAAGATATAACAAAGCCCCGTGATCCGGAAATATAACAAGTCCGTGATCAGGTATAACAAAGTCCCCTGATCGAGTATAACAAAGGGTCCTGATCCGAGGTACAACAAAGGCCCTAATCAGGTACAACAAAGGCCCTGATCGAGTATATGAAGCCCCTGATCGAGTATAGCAAAGCCCCCCTCACCGATTTTAACAAGGCCCTGATCGAGAGTATAACAAAGGCCCTGATCAGTATATCAAAAGGACCCTGATCGGTATAACATAGTCCCCTGATCGAGTAACAAAAAGCCCTCATCGGGTATTACAAAGGCCCTGATCGAGTATAACAAAGGCCCTGATCGAGGCCCTGATCCAAGTATAACAAAAGACCCCTAATCGAGTAACAAAGTCCCCTGATCGGTATAACAAGACCCCGGATCGAGGTATAACAAAGTCCTAGATCCAGCGAATGGCAAAGGCCCCTGATCGAGCATAAAGTCAACTAATCGGGTATGACCAAAGTCCCGCTGATCAGGTATATCAAAAGTCCCCTGATCGAGTATAACAAGCCCCTCATCCAGTATAACAAAGCCCCCCTCTCATCCAGTATTTGAAAGCCCCCCCCTCATCCCAGTATTTCCGGCCCTTCTTTGAATATTTCTAAGCCCACTCATCGAATATAATAAAGTCCCCTGATCCGAGGTAAAACAAAGGTCACTGATCGAGTATAACAAATTCACCTGATCGAGTATAACAAATTCCCTGATCGAGTATAACAAAAGACCTGTTAGCAGAGTATAACAAACGTCCCTGATCGATTACAACAAGGCCCTAATCGAGTACAATAAGGCCCTGATCGAGTATAAACGAAGCCCCTGATCAGTATAGCAAAGCCCCTTATCGATTTTAACAAGGCCCTGATCGAGTATAACAAAATTTCCTGATCAGGTATAATAAAGGACCCTAATCAGTATAACATAGTCCCCCTGATCAGCGAGTATAACAAAAAGCCCCTCATCCAGGTATTACAAAGAGTCCCTGGTCGAGTAAAACAAAGTCCCTGGTCAGTATAACATATCCCCTCATCGAGGGATAAAAAGGCCCCTGTTCGAGGGCCCTGATCAAAGTATAACAAAGCCCCCCTCATCAGGTATAACAAGTTCCTGATCGAGTATAACATATCCCCTCATCGAGAGCATAACAAAGGCCCCTGATCCCGAGCATAACAAAGGCCCTGGTCAGGTATAACAAGAGTACAACAAGGCCCTGATCGAGTACAACAAAGTCCCTTGATCAGAGTATAACAAAGGCCCTGATCAGGTACAACAAGGCCCTGGTCGAGTACAACAAAGTGTCCTCATCGAGTATAACAAAGTCCCTGATCGAGTATAACAAATTCCCCGGATCGGAGTACAACAAGTCATCTGATCGAGTATAACAAAGTCCACAAACTAGGTATAACAAATTCCCTGATCGAGTAGAACAAAGTCCCTTATCGAGGTATAACAAAGACCTCTTATCGAGAATAAAAAGGCCCTGATCGAGTACAACAAAGGCCGCTGATCGAGTACAACAAAGGCCCCTGATCGAGATATAACGAGCCCCTAATCGAATATGAAGCCCCTGATCGAGGTATAACAAAGGCCCCAATTGAGGCCCTAATCCAAATTATAACAAAGACCCTAATCGAGGTATAACAAATTCCTCTACATTCGTGTATAACAAGTTCCTGGTCGAGTATAGTAATGTCCCTGATCGAGTATAACAAAACCCTGATCAAAGTATAACAAAGTCCCTTATCGAGGCAAAACAAAGGACCCTGGTCGGTATGAAGCCCTCTTGATCAGATATTACAAAGTCCCTGATCAAGTATATAGGAATTCAGACACCAATGTTCCCTGATCGAGTATAAGAAAGTCCCCTGGTCGAGTATAACAAAGGCCCCTAGTCGAGTATAACAAAGTCCCCTGATTGAGTATAACGAATTCCTCTGGTTGAGTATAACAAAGTCCCGTGATCGAGTATAACATATCCCCTGATCGAGTATAACAAAGTCCTATGGTCGAGTATAAAAAAGTCCTCTGATCGAGTATAACAAAGGCCCCTCATCGAGTATAACAAAGTCCATTGGTGAAGTATAAAAAATTCCCCTGGTCGAGTATAATAAAGTCCCCTGATCGAGTATAACAAAGTCCCCTTGTCGAGTATAGCAAAGTCCCCTGATCGAGTATAACAAAGCCTCCTCATCGAGTATAACAAAGCCCCCTGCTCAACTATAAGGAAGTCCCCTGATCGAGTATAACAAAGGCCCCTCATCGAGAATAACAAAGTCCCCTGGTCGAGTATAACAAAGTCCCCTGTTCGAGTCTTACAAAGTCCTCTTATTGAGTATAAAAAAGTCCCCTTATCGATGTATAACAAAGTCCACTTATCGAGTATAACAAAGTCCGGCGATCGAGTATAACAAAGTCCTCTGGTCGAGTATAACAAATTCCCCTGATCGAGTATAACAAAGTCCCCTAATCGATTATAACAAAGTCCCCTGATCGAGTATAACAATGTCCCCTGGTCGAGTACAACAAAGTCACCTCATCGAGTATACTAAAAGCCACTCATCGAGTATAGCAAAGTACATTGGTCAAATATAGGAAAGTCCCCTGATCGAGTATGACAAAGTCCCCTGATTAATTATAAAAAAGTTCCCTGGTCGAGTATAACAATGTTCCCTGATCGAGTATAACAAAGTCCCCTGGTCGAGTATAACAAAGCCACCTCATCGAGTATAACAAAGGCCCCTCATCGAGTATAACAAAGTCCCCTGATTGAGTATAACAAAGTCCCCTGATCGAGGATAACAAAGTCCTCTGGTTGAGTATAAGAATGTCCCTGATCGAGAAAAACATATCCCCTGATCGTGTATAATAAAGTCCTCTGATCGAGTATAAAAACGTCCCTGATCAAGTATAACAAAGTCGCCTTCTCGAAAAGAAAAAACTCCCTAGATCGAGTATAACAAAGGCCCCTCATCGAGTATAACAAAGTCCATTGGTCAAGTATAAAAAAGTCCCCTGGTCGAGTATAACAAAGTCCCCTGATCGAGTACAACAAAGTCCCATGATCGACTATAGCAAAGTCCCCTGATCGAATATAACAAAGCCTCCTGATCGAGTATAACAAAGTCCCTTGATCGAGTATAACAAAGCCCCCTGCTCGAATATAAGAAAGTCCCCTGATCGAGTATAACAAAGTACCCTGATCGAGTATAACAAAGTCCCCTGGTCGAGTATAACAAAGCCCCCTCATCGAGTATAACAAAGGCCCCTAATCGAGTATAACAAAGTCCCCTGGTTGAGTATAACAAAGTCCCCTAATCGAGTATAACAAAGTTCTCTGGTTGAGTATAACAAAGTCCCCTGATCGAGTATAAAATGTCCCCTGATCGAGTAAAACAAAGTCCTCTGTTCGAGTATAAAAAAGTCCTCTGATCGAGTATAACAAAGTCCCCTGGTCGAGCATAGCAAAGACCCCTGATCGAGTATAACAAAGCCTCCTGATCGAGTATAACAAAGTCCCCTGGTCGAGTATAACAAAGTTGATCGAGTATAACAAAGTCCCCTGGTCGAGTATAACAAAGCCCCCTCATCGAGTATAACAAAGGCCCCTAATCGAGTATAACAAAGTCCCCTGGTTGAGTATAACAAAGTCCCCTAATAACGAGTATAACAAAGTTCTCTGGTTGAGTATAACAAAGTCCCCTGATCGAGTATAAAAAAGTCCTCGATCGAGTATAACAAAGTCCCCTGGTCGAGCATAGCAAAGACCCCTGATCGAGTATAACAAAGCCTCCTGATCGAGTATAACAAAGTCCCCTGGTCGAGTATAACAAAGTCCCCTGGTCAAGTATAACAAAGTCCCCTGATCGAGTTCAACAAAGTCCCCTGGTCGAGTATAACAAAGGGCCCTGATCGAGTAAGACAAAGTCCCCTAATCGAGTATAACAAAGTCCCCTTGTCCTAGTATAACAAAGCCCCCTGGACGAGTATAACAAAGTCCCCCGATCGAGTATAACAAAGTCCCCTGATCAAGTATAACAAAGTCCCCTGGTCCAGTATAACAAAGTCCCCTGATCGAGTATAACATATCCACCTGATCGAGTATAACAAAGTCTCCTGGCCCAGTATAACAAAGTCCCCAGATCGAGCATAGCACAGTCCCCTGATCGATGATAACAAAGTCCTCTGACCGAGTATAACAAAGGCCTCTGGGCGAGTATAACAAAGTTCCCTGGTCGAGAATAACAAAGTCCCCTGATCCTAGTATAACAAAGCCCCCTGGACGAGTATAACAAAGTCCCCTGATCGAGTATAACAAAGTCCCCTGATCGACTATAATAAAGGTCCCTGATCGAGTATAACAAAGGCCCCTCAACGAGTATAAAAAAGTCCATTGGTCAAGTATAAAAGAGTCCCCTGGTCAAGTATAACAAAGCCCCCTGATCGAGTAAAACAAAGCCTCCTGATCGAGTATAACAAAGTCCCCTGATCGAGTAAAACAATGCCTCCTGATCGAGTATAACAAAGTCCCCTGATCGAGTATAAGAAAGCCCCCTGCTCGAGTATAAGAAAGTCCCCTGATCGAGTATAACAAAGTCCCCTGGTCGAGTATAACAAAGTCCCCTGATTGAGTATAACAAAGTCCCCTGATCAAGTATAACAAAGTCCTCTAGGTGAGTATAACAATGTCCCCTGATCGAGTATATCACATCCCCTGATCGAGTAAAACAAAGTCCTCTGGTCGAGTATAAAAAAGTCCCCTGATCGAGTATAACAAAGTCCCCTTCTCGAGTATAACAAAGTCCCTAGATCGAGTATAACAAAGGTCCCTCATCAAGTATAACAAAGTTCATTGGTCAAGTATAAAAAAGTCCCCTGGTCGAGTATAACAAATTCCCCTGATCGAGTATAACAAAGTCCCCTGATTAATTATAAAAAGTTCCCTGGTCGAGTATAACAATGTTCCCTGATCGAGTATAACAAAGTCCCCTGGTCGAGTATAACAAAGCCCCCTCATCGAGTATAACAAAGGCACATAATCGAGTATAACAAAATCCCCTGATTGAGTATAACAAAGTCCCCTGACCAAGTATAACAAAGTCCTCTGGTTGAGTATAACAAAGTCCCCTGATCGAGTATAACATATCCCCTGATCGAGTATAGCTAAGTCCTCTGGTCGATTATAAAAAATTCCCCTGATCGAGTATAACAAAGTCCCCTGATTGAGTATAACAAAGTCCCCTGATCGAGTATAGCAAATTCCCTGATTGAGTATAACAAAGTCCCCTGATCGGGTATAACAAAGGCCCCTCATCGAGTATAACAAAGTCCATTGGTCAAGTATAAAAAAGTCCCCTGGTCGAGTATAACAAAGTCCCCTGATTGAGTATAACAAAGTCCCCTGATTGAGTATAGCAAATTCCCTGATTGAGTATAACAAAGTCCCCTGATCGGGTATAACAAAGGCCCCTGATCGAGGACAACAAAGGCCCCTCATCGAGTATAACAAAGTCCATTGGTCAAGTATAAAAAAATCCCCTGGTCGAGTATAACAAAGTCCCCTGATCGTGTATAACAATGTCCCCTGGTCGAGTATAGCAAAGTCCCCTGATCGACTATAACAAAGCCTCTTGATGGAGTATAACAAAGTCCCCTGATCAAGTATAACAAAGCCCCCTGCTCGAGTATAAGAAAGTCCTCTGATCGAGTATAACAAAGGCCCCAATCGAGTATAACAAAGGCCCCTCGTCGAGTATATCAAAGTCCATTGGTCAAGTATAAAAAAGTCCCCTGGTCGAGTATAACAAAGGCCTCTGGGCGAGTATAACAAAGTCCCCTGGTCGAGAAAACAAAGTCCCCTGATCCTAGTATAACAAAGCACCCTGGAAGAGTATAACAAAGTCCCATGATCGAGTATAACAAAGTCCCCTGATCGAGTATAACAAAGCCTCCTCATCGAGTATAACAAAGTCCCCTGATCAAGTATAACACAGCCCCCTGCTCAAGTATAAGAAAGTCCCCTGATCGAGTATAACAAAGTCCCCTGGTCGAGTATAACAAAGCCCCCTCATCGAGTATAACAAAGGCCCCTAATCGAGTATAACAAAGTCCCCTGATTGAGTATAACAAAGCCTCCTTATCGAGTATAACAAAGTCCCCTAATCAAGTAAAACAAAGCCCCCTGCTCGAGTATAAGAAAGTCCCCTGATCGAGTATAACAAAGTCCCCTGGTCGGTATAACAAAGCCCCCTCTTCGAGTATAACAAAGGCCCCTAATCGAGTATAACAAAGTCCCCTGATTGAGTATAACAAAGTCCCCTGATCAAGTATAACAAAGCCCCCTGCTCGAGTATAAGAAAGTCCCCTGATCGAGTATAACAAAGTCCCCTGGACGAGTATAACAAAGCCCCCTCATCGAGTATAACAAAGGCACATAATCGAGTATAACAAAATCCCCTGATTGAGTATAACAAAGTCCCCTGACCAAGTATAACAAAGTCCTCTGGTTGAGTATAACAAAGTCCCCTGATCGAGTATAACATATCCCCTGATCGAGTATAGCTTAGTCCTCTGGTCGATTATAAAAAATTCCCCTGATCGAGTATAACAAAGTCCCCTGATTGAGTATAACAAAGTCCCCTGATCGAGTATAGCAAATTCCCTGATTGAGTATAACAAAGTCCCTAGATCGAGTATAAAAAAGGCCCTTCATCGAGTATAACAAAGTCCATTGGTCAAGTATAAAAAAGTCCCCTGGTCGAGTATAACAAAGTCCCCTGTTCGAGTATAACAAAGTCCCCTTGTCGAGCATAGCAAAGACCCCTGATCGAGTATAACAGAGCCTCTTGATCGAGTATAACAAAGTCCCCTGGTCGAGTATAACAAAGTCCCCTGGACAAGTATAACAAAGTCCCCTGATCGAGTATAACATATCCCCTGCTCGAGTATAACAACGTCTCCTGGGCCAGTATAACAAAGTCCCCAAATCGAGCATAACAAATTCCCTGATCGAATATAACAAAGTCCCCTGGTCGAGTATAACAAAGGGCCCTGATCGAGGAAGACAAAGTCCCCAAATCGAGTATAACAAAGTCCCCTGATCGAGTATAACATATCCACCTGATCGAGTATAACAAAGTCTCCTGGCCCAGTATAACAAAGTCCCCAGATCGAGCATAGCAAAGTCCCCTGATCGATTATAACAAAGTCTCCTGACTGAGTATAACAAAGGCCTCTGGGCGAGTATAACAAAGTCCCCTGATCGAGTATAACAAAGTCCCCTCGTCGAGTATAAGAAAAGTCCCTGATCGAGTATAACAAAGGCCCCTCATCGAGTATAACTAAGTTCATTGGTCAAGTATAAAAAAGTCCCCCTGGTCGAGTATAACAAAGTCCCCTCATCGTGTAAAACAATATCCCCTGGTCGAGAATAGCAAAGTCCCCTGATCGAGTATAACAAAGCCTCCTGATCGAGTATGACAAAGTCCCCTCATCGAGTATAACAAAGCCCCCTGCTCGAGTATAAGAAAGTCCCCTGATCGAGTATAACAAAGTCCTCTGGTCGAGTATAATAAAGTCCCCTGATTAAGTATAACAAAGTCCCCTGATCGAGTATAACAAAGTCCTCTGGCTGAGTATAACAATGTCCCCTGATCAAGTATAACACATCCCCTGATCGAGTAAAACAAAGTCCTCTGGTCGAGTATAAAAAAGTCCCCTGATCGATTCTAACAAAGTC
>NW_024757198.1:0-16514 GCF_018991925.1 Homarus americanus
ACTACATCTCACCTCACAATCTTCACTACATCTCACTTCACAATCTTCATTACATCTCACTTCACAATCTTCACTATATCTCACTTCACAATCTTCACTACATCCCACTTCACAATCTTCACTAAATCTCACTTCACAATCTTCACTACATCCCACTTCACAAACTTCACTACATCTCACTTCACAATCTTCACTACATCTCACTTCACAATCTTCAATACATCTCACTTCACAATCTTCACTACATCTCACTTCACAATCTTTCACTACATCTCACTTCACAATCTTCACCATATCTCACTTCACAATCTTTACTACATCTCACTTCACAATCTTCACTACATCTCACTTCACAATCTTCACTACATCTCACTTCACAATCTTCACTACATCTCACTTCACAATCTTCACCACATCTGACTTCACAATCTTCACTACATCTCACTTCACAATCTTCACTACATCTCACTTCACAATCTTCACTAACACCATCCTTCATCACTACATATAACATCCATCATCACTACTTATAACACCATCCATCATCATCCCTACATATAATACTATCCATCATCACTACATATAACACGATCCATCATCACTACATATAACACCATCCACCATCACTACATATAGAACCATCCATCACGACATATAACACCATCCGACATCATTACATATAACACCAACCATCATCACTACATATAACATCATCCATCATCACTACATATAACTCCATCCATCATCACTGCATATAACACCATCCATCATCACTACATATAAAACCAACCTATCATCACTACATATAACATCATCCATCATCACTACATATAACACCATCCATCATCACTACACATAGAACCATTCTATCATCACTACATATAATATCATCCATCATCACTACATATAACACCATCCAACATCACTACATATAACACCACCCATCATCACTACATATAACATCATCCATCATCACTACATATAACTCTATCCATCATCACTACATATAACACCATCCAGCATCACTACATATAACACCAACCATCATCACTACATATAACATCATGCATCATCAATATATATATATATAACACCATCCATCTTCACTACATATATTACCCTCTTATCATCACTACATATAACACTATCCATCATTACTACAATATAACGCCATCCTTCATCACTACATATAACACCATTCATCATCACTACATATTATAACACCATCCATCATCTTTACAAACACCATCCCTCTTTACTATAGTGATAAACAGAGCTTTATTTTGTTGTCAATTTCTTTAAATTCCAACCTTATTAAACCGTAATTCTTTCTGTATGGTCAAATTTTGATATGACCTCAGTGAGAGAGCTGTTAGTGTCAGTACATCACAATGGTGTTCCGACGCACTGTATCGAAGGTGACTAAGGTGGAGGTGAAGCCTTGCCAGATGAAGGAGAAGGGCCCCCGATCTAACAAACTGCAGACCACAAAACACACTAAGACCCAAAACAACAAGACCCAAAACAAGAAGAAGAAGGAAACTACCACTTTCTGCCGTGTACAAAAGGACCAGTACCTGCCATGGGGAGACTACATCTTCACCGGGAAAAAGACACAAAAGAAGCGCTGAACCTACGCTTCTGATATTTAAAAATACTGTAATAAAAACATATTAATTGATTTTGTTTGTATTATTTATGCTTTTTTTATTTTCATCTGTAAACGTGCTGTTTTGGGAATATATTTTGAGTTACATAATATTTAGGTACAGCAGTTTATTTCACTGTATCTACTTGTTTACCAAGTAACTGGACTTACAGTCTCCGATCGGGATTCTCAAAACAAATATTTGGCATCGAACTCCGTAAGTGAGCTCGTAATCTAGCCTGTAACTTACAGGACCTCAACACGATCAACCTGGATATAGTAGTCGCTATTTCCGGATGCATGAAAAAAAATTAATAATATATGTTTTAATAATGCTTGTTAGACTTGTTTTATCATAGAATAATGAAGAAATGTTTTGTACATCAACATACTAAAATACAATATTAGTTTTTTTTACGACAAGAAGAGGCTTGGCTGTTCTATTTCTCGCTTTATGGAAGAGATGCAGCTTTTGTCTTCTTACAACTTTTCAAGTAATTTGCACCAAAATAGAAGATTTTTATTGTCCACATTTAGGGTATATTTTTTTTTATGACTGAATAAACTTGCAGATAGACCTTATTAATGTGGTATAGCTGTAAATATCCTTCAGTAATGAAATCCAAATATGAGGTCAAGTGAACATTTTTGCTTAGACTCCGCCTTTGTTAGGACCAAGTTATAACAAGTTATTCTGCCAAGTATCCAATAAGTACCCATGACTCAGAGTTAAATAATACCTAACCTAATCTAAGTTCATCAAACTTAATAAAAAAAGTGGGGCAAAAATAAGTGGTAAAGAAATTTTTTTCTCAGAAAAAGAATTATATTCAGAGGTTTTTTATCCGATACCTTCAGTCGTGATTATTTTGATGCAAAATTAGTAAAATGTATTTAACCCTAACACTACCTCACCTTACCTAATCTTACCTTACCTTATCTAACCTAACCTAATGTTACCTAACCTAACCAAGCCGCAACGCTCATGACACAATTGAGTTCTCTAGAAAGTTTTAATTTCATTTTCTTTTTTAAAAATACATTTGCAGAGACAACAAACTTTTGATAATTATTTCTCCAACATATCTATAAATCTGTTGATGATATATAAATTTAGGATAGGTTAGGTTTGGTGTGATTAGGATAGGTTAGGCTAGTTTAGGATAGTCTAAGTTAGCTTAGGAAAGGCTAAGTTAGGTTACGATACACTAGGTTAGGTTTTAATCTGCATGATATTTTTACTGAACTTTTAAACGATGTTATAATCCTGGCAGCAGGGTATCGATCACGAAAATAACACTTTGGTAGTTATAACATTTGATAAAGCTTATTATTACTGTAACATGAAACAAATCACTATAGCTGTACTTATCAATCCAGTATTAAATCTGTATTATCTTTGACCATCGCTCATTGGCCAGCTTATCTCTGCACTGTTCTCTGATATAATAAAGTATTGGTGAATGGGAATATTAATCATTTGTGAGTCACTTACTATAAAGGAAACTGTAACGGATTCTATGGACAGTTGGGAATATTTTCACGGAATAAGTCGGAGTAACTCCCCTCTTGCCCAAAAGCGATCCAAGGAGTTAATTCACAGAGCGAAAATCTAGACGAGTCTTCCTTGTTTGTTTTAGGTCATAACAACGAAAAGTTTAATAATGTTTATTACAATGATTCAGGTTTACTGTAATTCTTCTTTTTTATATTTTTAGTATTTTGTAGATTTTTTTCACCCAGTTCATTTCTTGTTTAGATTCATTATTGCAATTATTTTTATTACAGAGTTGAATTAAAAGTTTATATCTAAGTATTTTACAGCTTCACAAATACTTTTATAAAATGTTGATACACACAGTGGACAGTTTTTAGTTCGTTCTTGTAATACCTCAGTATTACTCTGTTAAATTCTTACCATTTACACCTGACCATTTATTTATTTATTTTACAAATTGTTTAAAGAGAGAACATCACCAGCAGGATACAGATGATGAAGTAAATAGAAGTTTGTAACCTAACCCTACCCCCCACTGCTACCCCTCCCTCTTGTCCCACATTCTTACTCGTCACTCCTACCCCTTACTCCTACCCCTTACTCCCACCCCTTAATCCCACCCCTTATTCCCACCCCTTATTCCCACCCCTTGCTCCCACCCCTTCCTTCTACCCCTTACTTCTACCCCTTACTCCTACCCCTTACTTCTACCCCTTACTTCTACCCCTTACTCCTACCACTTACTCCTACCACTTACTCATACCCCTTACTCCCACCCCTTGCTTCCACCCCCTGCTTCCACCCTCTTACTCGTACCCCTTGCTCCCACCCCTTACTCCTACCCCTTACTGCCACCCCTTACTGCCACCCCTTACTCCCACCCCTTACTCCTACCCCTTACTCCCACCCCTTAATCCCACCCATTACCCCATCCCTACTCCCACCCCTTCTTTACCCCACCCCTACTTCTACCCCTTACTCCTACCCCTTACTTCTACCCCTTACTTCTACCCCTTACTCCTACCACTTACTCCTACCACTTACTCATAACCCTTACTCCCACCCCTTGCTTCCACCCCTTGCTTCCACCCTCTTACTCGTACCCCTTGCTCCCACCCCTTACTCCTACCCCTTACTGCCACCCCTTACTGCCACCCCTTACTCCCACCCCTTACTCCTACCCCTTACTCCGACCCCTTAATCCCACCCCTTAATCCCACCCTTACTTCCACGCCTTACTCCCACCCCTTACTCCCACCCCTTACTCCCACCCCTTACTCCTACCCCTTACTCGCACCCCTTACTCCCACCCCTTACTCCTACCCTTACTCCCACGCCTTACTCCCACCCCTTACTCCCACCCCTTACTCCCACCCCTTACTCCCACCCCTTACTCCTACCCCTTACTCCCACCCCTTACTCACACCCCTAACTCCCACCCTTACTCCCACGCCTTACTCCCATGCCTTACTCCCACCCCTTACTCCCACCACTTACTCCCACCCCCCATCCACCCCTACTCCTACCCCTTACTCCTACCCTTACTCACCCCTTACTCCCACCCTTACTCCCACCCTTTACTCCCACCCCCCTTACTCCCACCCTTACTCCCACCCCTTACTGCCACGCCTTACTCCCCACGCCTTACTCCCACCCTACTCCCACCCCTTACTCCCACCCCTTACTCCCACCCTTACTCCCACGCCTTACTCCCACGCCTTACTCCCACCCCTACTCCCACCCCTTACTCCCACCCATTACTCCCATCCCTTACTCCCACCCCTTACTCCCACCCCTTACTCCTACCCCTTACTCCCACCCCTTACTCCCACCCTTACTCCCACGCCTTACTCCCACCCCTTACTCCCACCCCTTACTCCCACCCCTTACTCCCACGCCTTACTCCCACCCTTCACTCCTACCCTTCGCTTCTACCCCCACTGTTACCCCACACTACGCTGGTAATTGAAGACATCATACATTTGTTCACTTAGACACCACTTATTATTCAGGACCTAATGGCTATAATATCAGAGTCATTATTCTTAACTCAACTTTATATATATATCAATTGTCAAAACCTTCACCACAAGAAAGAAAAGAACAGTCGGGTATGGCAGAAAATGTAATAAACGAACATGGAGTAAGACATCAAGCTCCATATTGTAAACAAGATCATCGTCATTGTTTATTTATTGCGAGGAAAAATATTGTTCGCAATATAATTATAAAAACCTTCTGTAATTCATTCTCTTCATTACACTAAAAGGTAATGAAGTATATAAAGAAAATAGTTTATAAATTACTAAAATAAAAATACGTATAAAAAAGTAAAATAACATCTATTGATGGAATAGAAAAGAATTATATCGTAAGTGGGTAAAATATTTCTTGGGTAGGTTTTAGAATACAATAACTGTTTTCTGCATTACACCGATGGTTCCAAGTCAGAAATTATCCTTAAGTTTTGTGAATCAGTATTTACAGTTTTTCTTAAAGGGTGACTTAAGTTACGGTCACACGATCCCTTTGATGAGCAATTAATTTGGAGCAAGAAATTACGAGTAATTTCTTCCAAATGTGGTCACACGAGTGGCTCTTGGTTCAGTTACTACAGCAAGAAAAAAAAGTTAACGCCGCTGTGCGAGTAGAAGGGAGACGGAACATCACAACAACAATGCAGACGACGCAGCAGCTATCCTTGGTATTATTGTTATTATTAAAAAGAAATGAGAGAAAGCGAAGAAAAACTATTGGGGACTCGTAAGTGGCTGGCGAGGAGGAGGAACGAGTGTTTAATATAGACTGGTTCAACTATCGTAGTTACAGTAGGGAGGGTTGTTAGTGTGTGGAGAATGACCGGCTGTATGGGCTTGTGTTTTGTAAACAAACACGCCAAAACACCACCCAAATAATAAACTCAGTGTGTCGTAAAAAACTGTTTGTGCATTTTATACATAATGTTATTGATCTATGTTATATATAGCCAAGGTAAATACTCGATAAATAAGCTTCGTGTCATTAAATATGGTATTAACCGGTTTTGAACCGATAATCTTGCTCGAAATAGTCAAGAAATTGACTATCACGATTGTCAATAAAAATGCTTCAAAAACTTGCTCGAATTTCTCGAAAATTGCTCGAAATAACTTTCCGGCAAGAAATTGCTAAAAAAAAATGCGCCCATGTGACCAGTGCTTTAAGAATTGTATGATATCCTCATGGCAATGGAAACACACACACACACACACACTCACCCCATACACAGTCACACACTCACCATGCACAATCACACACACCCATACACACACCGTACATGCACAAACCATACACACACATACACACACACACACACACACACACACCATACATACACACACCATACACATACACACACCATACACACATACACACACACACACACACACATGCACACACCATACAAACAAACAAACACACACCATATACACACACACACACACACACAATGCACACACACACACCATGCACACTCACACACACACACACCATGCACACTCACACCATGCACACACACACACTAATTGTTTTAATTTAGTTCTTGGAACTCTTAAGTGGCAGCGCTTGATGTAAACACTTCTTGGCATTTTCTGTTTATCTAGTAGCAGGTATACACACAGATGTAATATGAGAAAATAAATTATGAATTCTGTCCAGGGAAGTGTTGTGAATATGACCTTGAGATAACACTTGTGTTAAGTGTGAATTTCCCTGTCTAGTGATATGTCCAACTACTACTCTGGGCCGCGAGACAGTGGTAGTGATTACAGATTGCCCACGAGGGGGCTAGTTTATTGGGCACCCCCTTACATCCTGTGCAAGGTGAAGCGCAGAAGCGTTTACAGTGCCCAACTGGGAAGCATGCGGAGTTCATGCTTGCCTTTATGACTCATGCATTAAGGGCGTAAAAGGCCTGAAGGGTCATGGGTTTTGTCAGCAAGTTACATAAAGTGACAATGATGAGTGTGTGGGGGGAAAATTCCCGGTACAATTTATCTGTTTATGGCAAAGTGTGGCAGGTCCCTATTAATGTGAGCGGTGTTTACTGAATCAGCTGACCCTGGCTCGACCTTTTGAGAGACGCAAGCCAAGTGATCTAAGAGTCGTGAATAACATGGTGAATTACTTGGTGTTATTCATTTGGGTGAATATTTGTATAAATCAAAGGTGCTGTCACACACACACACACACACACACACACACACACCCACGTGGCACACCACCAACACACAGTTTCTGAGAAGGAGTTTGAGATTGTATTTAACGAAGTCTTAACTGGGAAAATGTTGTATGGCTTTTGTTATGGGGTAAGTTCTGGCGTGAACATTAAGACTATTTTCATAATTTTTTGTAACTAATATTTTTATCTGCCTGGTACAATTATTTATTAATTTGTATTGTAAGTTATGTCTTGATAGTCGATGTAATGTAACAATTTATTTTTTGTGTTAATGTTCATATAGATTGGTTCAGTGTTGCGGCTCTGACTCGTCAACGATGTTAATAAGCTCTTGAGTACATACTGCTGGTGAAACTATGTTATATTAACAACACGACAGACAAGTACTATAATACCTTAACATTTAACAATAATTCAGCCTTAATTTAATTTTTTCACCAACTTAAGACACATAACCCAGAAGGAAGTAAGACGGGCAACATAACGCGGGATATCGTGGCTTCACTAAGTGCAAATTATGGAACTTGAGGTAACACATTATGGGAAAATGCGAGCCCTGCTAAGTGGTTCTCCTCAACATGGACGCAAACATCAGATGGACAAAGAAACAGAAGAACCCCGGATATACATTCATTTATTCTACAAAAAAGTTACGTAAACGAGCGTTAAATACGTTTAAGTAATCACAGTTTACGAAGCTGAAGTCGAGATATTAGAAGATGAAGAAGACTTTAGCATATCAGTATACCCCACGACCGGCGCCAGGATGTTAAGTGTGCCATCAGGGTATATTAGCGCTGAGAGACGGGTGCTATCGTGGTATATTAGCATACCTTCACCCTGAATGGTATATCAAAAAGTACAGGATTTACTTCACAGATATTTAGTTATATCTATCGGTATATTATATAAATTATATCAATATATCTGTGTATACCAAATATGGCATCAGAGTATATCACCGTTTGCCATCATATTCTCTAAATAACCTCAAAGTATACCCCCGAATGTTTAATATCATACACTATAAATGACACTGTAGTATGTTAGTATATAATCAGGGTATAACATAAATAATATCAGCATTGTTTAGAATATCATATATATTAAGCGTGAGGAATGGATGTATATGATTCAATATATCACAGTTACATAAAGCGGTATGTCAGCTCATCAGCATATCACTAGAATGACATCAGAGTATAGGACACTATACTCCAATAAATACTGTCAGGTATCTAAGTATATCAGGGTAATCACTGAGAAGTGTCAGAACATATCAGCATATTCCTTGACTGGTAACAAAGCATATCAACATACTCAAAGTATAATCAATGTCTCCGGAATAAACAAGCCAGTGACAGCAGCATATATTTCTGAAAATCAGCTGTGAAATATGTTCAGAACAGCCCAAAGTATACTATAATACTAAGCAACATTTGAAATATACCAGTATACTTCTTAACAGTCAGGGAAAAAATCATTATACAGATTAGTGTCCTCGAAGCAGATCAACTTGTCTCCTGCTTTCTGGGGACCCATTAGTGGCATATCAGTATATCCAAAGAGACACATCGGAGTATATTACCATATATCCCAAGTGCCATGAAGGGATATCAACATACCTGAGTATATTAACTAGCTCTCATAGTCTTCCACTCTCTCTTAGATCCATCAGAATATGTCAGCATATCACCCTATCTTCTGAAGGTCCAGTTTACCTTGTTCCGAAAGTATGTCGAAGCATACTAACAGATCCCCTGAATGCCTTGAGAACATATCAGTATACTTCTAGGTTAATTCATATCATATCAGTATATCCCCTGAATCTAAGGTATAGCTAACCTCATTTCAAATTATTATTAGAGTATGTTAACATATTCCCTTAGAAGCATACCAGCATATCTCTTATGTCATTACAGTCAACCAGTATACGCTCAGAGATAGATGCAAGCATATCAGGGTATATTAGCATACCCTGTAAGAGAGATATGAGCCTAGCTACATAACCAAGTATATCAGCATACCCCATATGCTCTTATAGTACATCAGCACACCCTCTGAGAGACAGAACCATACCAACATATCAGAACATATTAGTATATCCTTTAGAGTGATATGAACATAATGGCATATCAGATGACAAGAGTATATCAGCATAGTCTTTGAGGAGCATATCAGACCAACCTAGCATAAGCTCTTTAAGATAGATGGGAGCATATCTTAAATAGACTGGAACATACCAGAGCATATTAGCATATTAGCATATTAGCAAGGTGAGGAGGAGGAGGAGGAGGCAGGTGTCCACCGACCAGGTATGCCGATAGTCTGGTGATAATGTGGGTAAAACTGGTGTGTGTGTGTGTGTGTGTGTGTGTGTGTGTGTGTGTGTTTGTGTGTGTGTGTGTGTGTGTCGTTCTCATGTTTATTTCTTGTAAGGTATGTGTCACCTAGCCGGCCATTTTGTTTACATTTTTCGGTCGCTCTAAAATACCATTAAAACAATATTGAGTATAAACGTTTGGCTCAACTGATGATCTCAAACATGTCCCAACTTTTTTTTGCCTCAACTCCACATTCTGTAACTCATTTAGGTAGATGTCCCTCACTACACATACACTGGACTATGTGTAATGTTGCAGCTAATGTGTTATCAAGATATTGCACATTATAAGTTCATGTGTGGTCATTATTATATCAAACGGAGGAATTTTAAAGAGCTATTACACCACCTGTATCATTAGTTGTCGCCAGGTGAAGGAATGTTTAGGTAGATTATATTTTATTTACTGTAATTAAAGTTTCAATACCTAAGACGTTCCACTATAAGAGTCTTTCAACCTCAGGTAAGGTCTAAAGACTTTCTACTCTAGGTCTTACACCCTGGAGTAGCTGTATCGTCCACATAGGTAATTACTCCACAAGGAACTACAAGTTACACCTTGATGTAATACTTCATTTATTGCCAAACTTTATAGGGAAATATTTTTTCACAAAGAATTTCAAGTTACAATTTCACATAACAAGTCACATTACAAACGTTCCTTCGGCTTACAGTTAAACTTTGCAATGTCAAGATATTTTTTTCACTGCAGAGGAAAGTATGCGTCATCATCACCACACACACACACACAAAGACAAAACTCCTGTATCCAGATTCTCAAAAGTTTATAAATTAAATTCTTCCCTAAAATTAAACAGACAATACATCTATTTATCATAGAGTATGTGAACAATATCGACGCCATATTGGTTACCATCTTTGAGTTATATAATTAGTTAGCTTCATAGTGTTAATTATTTAGTTAAAAAGGAAAAATAATCTACTAGTGTGTGTTGTGACCAAAATATATCAACATTGTATTTACTTTCTCCTCCAGGGGGCACTAAGTCTAGAAAAATGACACAATTGACATCTACATAAAGTGACTGATCAAGGGTAGATATTGGCTACCTTTTGTGTTACTTTGAGGTCGTAAGAACACACAGAGCTGCTCTTAAGGATGTTTACCACAATACACCTCAACCAGTTTCTCATTCACTAAGGTCAAACAATAAATCTGGTTCACAAGATACACCGTAAATTTTATTAGAATACAATAATCAATTACTGTATTATTGTATTGAGGCGAATAGTCTTATGGTGTTAAGATGTGTTCTTAAGCCACGAAGGTAAACAAAAGGTATTCAATATCTGCCTTGGTTGACGATGATCTGTAGACGTTAGCAAGTCCTCCTCCTCCTGCTCTCGAGTAAGGTAAGGAAGGCCTCACCTGACCAAAATTGTTAATTAAGATAGATTACCTGAAGATTAACCCTCCCAGCTTATTTCAACTAATGATTAACCTAACGCTACTTGGGAAGTTAAGTTAGGTTAGGTTAGGTTAGGGTAGGGTAGGGTAGGGTAGGGTAGGGTAGGGTAGGGTAGGGTAGGTCAGGTCAGGTCAGGTCAGGCAGTGCCAGTGTAGTTAATCTTGAGGTTAAATAAACTAGAGGCTAATCTTCACATGAGCCAGTAAGACACTTTGACGGAGGCGGTTACGTACAACAGGAAAGCTCTGATAACATATAATGTACAGTATATACCGTTTAAGTTGCGTCAGCAGCTCTATACACCACTTATTGACTTACTCATTCACTGCCGTAGAAATATTTACTTCTCTAACAGTTTTCTATATGGTTCCCAGTCATTATAATACGACCTTGTAAAATCAAATGATCTAAATTAAACTAAACTTATCCAAATTAAACTTATTAGCTAACAAATCCTTCTAAAACACGATATATGCAAATCAAAAGTTCTAAATTCAACTTAACTTATCGTAATATAACTATTATAACTAAACCATTTTAATTAAACCTAACCTAAACACCTCAAGTGCCACAAACAGAAGGAAAAAACACCTTTAATATTATCGTGTAGGAGGCCCCTGTAACCCACTAACTCCAGGTAATGCATCTATATCAATCTACCTGCGTTAGAAGCTCTATACGTGGCTATGATCGTTACCCACTGCTGGAGAACATTTGTACTTCTATAATTACCCCTGGAGAAACAATGCACCAATTTACGATTTATTTATTTTATTTTTCATTTATTTTTTATTCTTGGTCCATACTGTAAACATCGCCCGCTTGTGAGTCCCGTCAGCCATTTTGTTCTAACTTTCGGGGATTCTAAAATAAGCTATAAATAAATAAATAAATAAATAAATAAAACAAGCATCTTTTGTTTTTCTAACCCATGAGCTGTGAGTCTTCATTATATACTTCAACATTACTGTAAACTAAGGCTAGAGAGGGTGTGTACAGTACTAGTGGAGTCAAGACGAGAAGGTATTTCAAATCCATAAAGGGTTTTACAAGTGGAGAGTCTTACAAGTGGAGGGTCTTACAGGTGGAGAGTCTTACAAGTGGAGGGTCTTACAGGTGGAGGATTTTAATAAGGATAAATACAGCAAGTCTTACAGTTGAATCAGCCAAGTCGAGGAAAACTCTTAAGAGTCACGTAACTTCTACCTGGTGTTACCTGTAATCAAGCTAAGGTATATGTAAGAAGAATATTATCTCGTTACTATCCATTCCTCTTCCACTATCCTGCGAGGTGGTGTATTAATAGGCACAGATACTCATGATAAAGAAGGAATAAAGAGAAAGACGCAAGATACCTATAAAATGCGACAGAATATACCCACACATGCGTAATCCTAACCCATCCCAACCCAACCCAACCCTATCCTACCCCCAGCTTCACCACAGTACACAAAGTCATTCTTGGTATCAGAATGACGCCTAAACACCCTGTATCGCCTAAGACACATTTGAATCGGATGGTTCGTTGACGGTTTTATTTCTTCGGTATAAACCAGAGAAGCAATTAGTTCGTGGGAACAGTGAGTCAAAATACTTCACATCAGCTTCGTTTACGACCTCCAGCTGATATTTACTTCTGTTGTCTATATCAATCACATTTTATAATGAAAACAAAAATATGGTTAGTTACTTAAAATGAAAAAAACATCATACTTAGATACTTAAGAGTGAGGAAAAAAGATACTTAAGATACTTAAAAATAAAAACACTCTTTGATACTTAAATTAGGACAAAATAAACGGACATAAAGATTTAACTATGAGCGGTGGATATTACGACATGTACCGGCTATCAATACAGAGGCGCTATTTAGCCGTGAAGTTCTCTCAGAAACTCAACAAGACAATATGTGGTCACGTAAAAATTTCAGGTTAATTTTTAACACCATCCGTCATTTTAAACCTTGGCACCTGTAGATTAAGAAAATATATGGTGATATTTTTTCTGATGGGATAAAGGTCGTATTTGTCCAGAGAAGTAAGAGAGGAAAAAAATCACTTGAGAGGCATGACGCACAGAGTGTCTAAGGTGATAAAAGATCATATACTACCATTTGGGTTTTCAAATTAAGTTCATTACATAAAATATCAAACTCATAAAGATTACAAAAGAACAGAACATCATGAGCTCTCTACAGCTATTGTCAGCCGTCAATATGCTGATGTACAGAAGCTACACAATGTTATTGGTGACTGTAATCCCAGGAAAATGATGCTCTTTTAAACTTGGTAACTGGAGCTGTAATGCCAGAAAATGCCAAATATGACAATCTATGTGCATATGAAGTTGGAAGACAAAATTATGAAAATTTTGTCAAGAAACGTATTGTTGGTCCATTGAGCATCTGGGAAAAGATGTCCAAGGTTAATCTTCTGTCGTGGAAAGCAGCAAATAAGACTTCAACCATCAAATTGCTATCACAAGTTATAGAACTTAAGCAGGACATACAGTATATGCATCACAGAAGGGCAGCACTGTACATATCAAGTCACCAGACACTGATGTGTTTGGCATATTAAAGCAGCCTCAACTTGGAGAAAATACAAGTATGAAAACAGGAACTGGTGAGCGACGACACATTGGGCAGAGAGCCTTACAGGTTTCCATGCCCTCACAGGATCTGACTGCATTGGAAAATTTGTTGGCAAAGGAAAGAAAGCATGTTGGAGCACTTTGATGAAATCTAACACAAAAGTCCTAGATGCATTCAAGATGCTGAGTAGACCAAATGCCCTCCAGCAGACATGTTTATTGGTCTAAAGGAATTTGTATTTAAGCTCTACTGTCCACGAATGACTTTCACTAAACTGTCATAACTTAGATGGCATCTCTTCAAGAAAACGCAGGCAGAAGCTGGAGAACTACCAGCGACTGCAGCAACTCTAAAGTATCATATATTGAGAGGAAGGTATCAAGCTCTTCTGTGGTCTTGTGATGCAGACAGTGAAATGCTTTCACAATTAGAGCATGGCTGGAAGATTGACAATGACTGTTTCATACTAGTAATATCAGACCAACCACCAGCTCCAGAAGCAATCACAGAACTTGTTAAATGTGGATGTGGCGTCAGGAAATGTGGATCATTGTCATGTTCATACAGAAAGAATCAGAAAGAATAGCATGACATGCACCGAGATGTGTAACTGTCAAGCAGATGATGAGAAATGCCTAAACAAGGTGAAGGAATCTGTTGTACACAGAAGACTCTGATGACGAGGACTGAAGCAATGTCGTAAATAATAACTTGTGACTTGTTTACACATGATGTATAACACTACAAACTTTTAATAAATATAAAACGGTGGTTCTAAGCTTTTCAGATAATGGTAATATGTATATGTTTAATTTCCAGTATTTGTCTTTAGCAAATAATTTTACTTACTGCAATCTCTTCTTTACCAGAGACAGGATGGCATATATGAGCAACCATGTTTGTAACACACTTATGATATTATAACAGCATTCATGATATATTATGTTAAATTGTAATCATATAATACTACATGTTCATAGGTTATTAGTCATGTTTTAAGTTAATTAGGACTTAATGGTAATACATCTGTGGTTCATTACGCCGCTCTTTAATAAAACTTCTTTAAAGGCATAAAACTTATAATAAACCGTTCAGAAAAAATGACACCACAGTTCCTTAACATAGTTTATAAGGATTATTATAATGTATGGTGTCAAAAATTAACATGAAATTTTCACGGGATTACTTAAGCTCCTACACTAAAACCTGCCGACCTAACCTAACCTTTTTTACCCACCTCTACCTATTTACCTAACCTGACATAATCTAACCTAACCTGACGTAATCTGACCTAACCTGACATAATCTAACCTTACCTGACATAATCTAACCTAACCTGACATAATCTAACCTAACCTGACATAATCTAACCTAACCTGACATAATCTAACCTAACCTGACATAATCTAACCTAACCTGACGTAATCTGACCTAACCTGACATAATCTAACCTAACCTGACGTAATTTAACCTAACCTGAGATAATCTAACCTAACCTGACATAATCTAACCTAACCTGACATAATCTAACCTAACCTGACGTAATCTGACCTAACCTGACATAATCTAACCTAACCTGACATAATCTAACCTAACCTCCCCGTCTGACATAAGCTAACCTAATCAAACCTAACTTTCCCACCTACCTAACATAACCTATCTACTTATTACCTGCCTAACCTAACTTAACCCAACCTGACATAATCTAACCTAACCTATTGAAACTTAACTTAACCACCTACCTCATCTAACACCACTTTGTAATCTCTCTGTGCTACAACTGACAGGATGAGTATGGGGGGCACAATAAACTAGCCTCTAAGTGGCAAAATTAACAAAACTAACCTAACCTAACCCAACCTGACTTAACCTAACCTGATCTGATCTATCCAACTTAAAAAACTTAGAATATATAATAAAGCCGTTAGGTTAATTTAGGCTAAATATGGTTGATTCATATTTTGTTTTGACAGAAATTCCCGGCAAAATAGCGTATCTATATTGAGAACCACCGCCATGTTGGTTCCACGTTAACAAGACACGGATACACTACAGAATAACCCGCGTTCGTTTAACCTCAATTACTACAGTTTACTTTATAATCTTATTTCACAATCTTCACTACATCTCGCTTCACAATCTTCACTGCATCTCACTTCACAATCTTCAGCCAGGTGAGGTTTATGGATCGGGCTTTTTGTGCGAGAGATAGGAAACGTAGGACTAGGGTATGTTTTCCTGGGGCTGGGATAGGGCATGTAGCCGGGAGGTTAGACAGAGTTTTGTCAGGGGAGGGTACCAATCCAGTAGTGTGTCTTAGTGTGGGGGGAAACGACATAGGTAAGGTTAGGAGTGAGGAACTTTTCAAGAGGTATAGGGAGGCGCTGGGGAAGATTAGAGATAGGGAGGGGGTCCCGATAGTATGTGGTGTCTTGCCTAGAAGAGGGGTTGGTCGTGAATGGCTGTCCAGGGCAATTGCTATTAATTGCCGACTGGAAAAACATTGTGCAAACAATGGTTGGGCATTCATTGATGACGGGCAACGATTTTATGGCAACGACTACCTGTACTGTCACGACGGAGTACACTTGTCTCGTGAGGGGGTAAAGACGTTGTCTGCATCCCTGGAGCGTGAAATTGTCACTCCGAAGGGGGGGTTTCGCCAGTAGAGAGGAGTCGGGGAAAATGGGAGTAAAAAAACAAGCAGGTCCTGGGAAGTAGTGAAACAGAAGTAGATAATGCT